>NW_017702256.1:0-1723 GCF_001879085.1 Nicotiana attenuata | reverse complement strand
TAACTACAACAAGAACGTAGTGAACAAATAGAGATTAAACTGGGCAAACTATATTAACATAACAAGAAGTTCATCCTTCAATAGGTTCCATCAAAACCCTAGACTAAGGAATTAGCTACTCATAACGAAACAAGATAAAACTACTAAATTATTCATAATGTGTAATTGCAATAATAAAGAGAAGATAGAAAAACTCTAATGTTTGGTTGCTCTTCTCACACTTGTTCTTGCCTCCAAAGTAGTCTAAAAACAAGCTTGATGCTTTCTTGGGCGAGCTTCTTTAGCTATTAAGGGTTTGGAATAAGTTTTTCCTGATTTATACTTTGGTCCCAAAAGTTCTGGGCAACAACACAGTTCACCACGGCCGCGGCCGCGTGGAGAGGCAAACATTCTGCCTCGCGTTTTAGCTTGCCACGGTCCAACCGCGGTCCACCGCGGTCGCGGTGGATTCCAACCCAGTCCACTTCTTGCTTCGTTCCGCTCGGGTGCTTCTTGATTTTATGTTTTCTTCACGTTATTGACTCCAAAACACTCTATAGTTCCTCCTAACTTGGATTAGTCCCTGCGAAGCAAAAGAGCACCAATTAGAGCATTTTGTTATTATTTCGCTTATAAAACCACAATAAAGCATGGTATACTTAAGGTGTAAATATCGTCTATATAGCCTAATATCAACACCCCACACTTAAATTATTGCTAGCCCTCGAGCAATCCACCACACTCTATCAAAGTTCCTTCCCTAAGCTTTTCCCTTAACGAATCATACCAAGAACAAATCACTAACGTTGCACCTAGTAGTGAACAACCTTTACCTCAAAAGTCGACTCTCACATGCCGTGCAATATTCGTACTTACTCAAACCACTCTATACAGAAGTCAAGATTTACCTTTCTTTCGTAAATCACATGCCCTCACATCACACAAGAGAGTAGTTCCACAAATAATACTATTAAGAATAATTAGGAACTCAGATAGACAAAATTCGCTCACTCTCAAAAAGAACATTCATATGCCACAGAGATGCACCATAGTGTACTACTCTACTAATCGAGCCTATTCAGTCTAAGATCAATTAGGACTTCACTTGGTTGTAACGTAGGCTAAGGGACGGGTATGATATATTTGTGTATAGTGACTAACCTCCCTAAGCACTTTTAATACAGTCACATTGACCTTCAAGATCACACTTATGTCAACCAGATGTTCCCCCACATTTTTATTTATAACATCCCATTCCTTCAGGTGCATTTGTATCAAACCACCACTTACCAACTACTACATCTATCCATTTCTCTTCTTTTTTTAAGTGGTGCTTCTTCTTTTACTTTTCCAAAAACTGCACCTTTCCTCTATTTCATTGGTTCCACTAAAAAACCAAACCACTACCCCACACTTTAACTTTTGCATATTTCCAGTCCATTCAAGTGCTCATGGGAGGTAAAAGGGATTCAAATAGATGGCTATTCAAATAATTGGGTAATGTTCGCAATGTGATTGCCATAGAAACGGGCTTATAGGATCAACGGGGTTAACTACGATGTATTACATTTAGGTGGGTTTACTTTATATATCTGGCTTAACAAAGATTTGCCTATATCACTTCTAAGACTGAATGAAGCTACTATTTCGCTTTGCAGACACACAGGGCAAGTTCTAGGCATCAAATGTAAAGCATAGAATACAGTACAACTCACACATATGGCACATGACTCACTCCAGATTG
>NW_017702255.1:0-1723 GCF_001879085.1 Nicotiana attenuata | reverse complement strand
TGCGGAGTAATATTACACACCAAAACTTTTAAAAATGTGTCAATTACACACCACTTCGGTATTTGACCACATCTGTTTAAAGATCGCTATTACACGCGCCAATCAGTATCTGACACGTGTCATAAATCGAAGAAAAAAAACTAGAAAAACGAAAACCTCTCGTACCCCCCCCCCCCCACCCCCACCTTCCCCAAACGAAAAAACGAAACACGAAAGAAACCCCCCCCCCCCCCCTTACCCCTCCCACTCTTCCCAACCCCATCATGTTCTTCACCACCACCAACCCTTCCACCACAAGCACCTTCTTCCCAAACTATAGATTCAATTCTTTGCCGATTTTTAACAAGTTTTAACAACATTCATCACAAATCCCTATACAAATTTCAAATTCAAGTTCAAACCCAAAGCTTCAAACTTGTTAATGGAGTTTTTTGAATTTTATCAAAATTAATCACCAAATTTTCTGCATATTTTTAGTAAATTTTTACTCAACAATAATCATAAATTCAAATTAATTTTCTAGGTCATGGAATACCAAAATCAGCAAGACCCGATTAAATTTTCAAGCTTTTTCAAAAGGTATTGTGATTTTTACAAGACCCAATAGCTCACATTTTCTTCTCCTTTTTCTTTTTCTTCTTAGTCATGGAGGTTGGAGAGGCGAAACATGAGGGGTATACAAAACTAGGATGGAGTTGGGGAAGAAGACGAATAGAGGGGGGGGGGGGGGAGCACTGGGGTTTGGGGTTGAGGAAGAAGACATAGGTTTGTATTTTTTTTCCTTTAATTTAAAAGGCAAATAGTTAAAAAATGAAAAAAAAACCTTAATTTCAAATGAATTTTTTAGTTTTCACGTGCCTCTTTTATGTGTAATACACGCGTGTGACACATGGCAAAAGAGGTGTGTAATTGACACACTTTGAAAAGTTTTGGCGTGTAATATTATTCCCGTGTTTAACAAGTGTGTAAGAGGGATTTGAGTATAAGGTCGACGGGTAAAGTATGTATTTTGCCTTTAAAAAAAATTAAATTGTTTTGAGAAAACCTTAAGCTAAGAGAATTATTAACAAGGAATCTTATAAATAACATATGAAGTTAATAACAGAATCTTTAGATGTCACTTTTCCAAATTGTTAGACTAATCTTTAATGCTTTGTCATTTATCCAATTAGAGGAGAAAGGCACGATGGTGGTTTAATCATATCTAAGAAAACACATGAACTTATGGATGTGAAGAGATGCTAATAAGATAAGGATTAAGAGCCCGTTTGGATTAGTTGATTTGAAGTAGCTGATAAGCATTAGGTGTTGAAAAGCACTTAAGTGCTGAAACTGATTTAATAAATAAGCAGTTACGTGTTTGGATAGAAGTGCTAAAATTGATAATAAGCTGCTGCAGTATTTGATAAAAAAGTGCTGATAAGCTCTTTTTCTGTTAAAATGACTTAAATAACCTTATAATTGTTTATACTTATAAGGGCATAATTTCTTCAAAATTTTAGATTTCAAATCGTTTCAAATACAAAATATTCTATTTGTCATTTTATTTTAAATACAATTGCGCTTAGATAAGAAAACTTTTATGATAAATAAAATTTATTTTATGATAAGCATAAAATCATAAGTTATAATTATTAATAAATTGATAAAAGTTTTTAAGTAAAAAATAAACCTAAATAAATATTTGAAGAGAAACAAACACTGTCTTCATCACCACAACACT
>NW_017702254.1:0-1724 GCF_001879085.1 Nicotiana attenuata | reverse complement strand
TTTATACTACGTAATTTGTGTTAATTTTAAAGGGCAAACATCCAATTTTGCCCCTAACTTGTGAAATGGTCTGGATTTATCTCTGTTAATAGTTGTGGTTATGTCATTCTTTGTCATTACAAAAATGAGCTAGATTTGACCTTATTGACTAACAATGAAGGGTTTTCCAACATGTGAAACTTTTTTACAAGAGAAAAGGGTCAAATTTTCTATTGAACTATGCAAAATAGTCTAGAATTGCCCCTGAACTTTGAAAATAGCATAACTGTTCCGATGCAGTGATGATAGGCTATAATTGCATATTTTAGTCGCTTATTACACTCGAATTTACTGCACTTTAATTGAGTTTGCGCTTTAATCGCTAGTGTTTTGCACTAATTGTGTATTTTATGCCTTGTAGGTGTGATTCCGAGCTATATAGATGTTATGGAATGAATTTAAGTGATTTGAAGCTTTGAAGTCTGAGTAAAAACTCAAGGAATTAAGCCGGGATCGTGTTCGGGGGTCAAATTTGATAATTAAGTACGAACGAAGATTTGAGGAGGCATATTGCGCACTATCTAGTAAAATAGACATAACTTTTTTCTCAGAACTCCATTTGGGCTCCACAATATATGGTTGGAAAGCTAACTCAAAGGGCTACAACTTTCGTGTTTTACGTTTTGCCAAATTCCAAACGGAACAGGGTGAAAAACCGCGGTTCCACCGCGACCGCGGCAGAACCGCGGCAGAGTGTACTCGCGGACAACTGAAGAATCAGAGAGTATGTTTGGCCGCGGTTTGACCGCGACCGCGGTGGGACCACGGCAAGAAGCGAAAATTTCAGGGACTAAAGTGCAAAACATGGGATTTTAAGTCCAAAACCCTATATTAAACAAAGGAGGCCGGCCAAGAACAAGAAGGGGACATATTTTGGACACAAATTAGACCTAAGGAGGCGGAGAGACACTACTTTAGGGTTAGACAACACCCTTGGAGGCAAGAACACATTGGGAGCAAGGCGGAGAATTCTTCTACAAGTTTTTTCTTCCTCTTCCTATTTTTCATTGTTGGTTATGACTTTTAGTATTGTAGTTTTACATACTATTATGAATAGCTAATTTGTTATCTAGAGTTTTGATAGAACCTTTTGTAGGATAAATTCTTGTTATGTTTTTATATAATTGAGCCATAGCTTTTCTCTATTTGTTCAACTACGTTTATATTCTGGTTGATTGAAGAGCTCTCAATTAGCTGTGCCTATTTAGTATGCATAACTCGGGAGAGAGTGCATATTTAGGTAGTTGTTGAACAACACCACTCCCAGAGTATATGAGGGATCAATAACCGAGGGTTTAAAGGTGGGATTAGGGATAACGAAGCCTTGGGTGCGATCTGAAGTGAGCTGTATTAAAAGCCAGCTAGCGTAGCTCGGGAGAGTGCGTCTAGTAAATTGTCGTAATTACTCGGGAGAGATTTACGGCAATAAGAGTGCTCATGATCGGTAGAGAATACTTAGGCGAAATTATAGAAGACATAGCGGGAAGGATTCCGACAATAGGGGAAATCATAACTCTAGACCTCCTTAATCTTTTCTCTAACCCTCAGTATCATTAGTTGTTAATTTACTATTTTAATTTGTTAGTTAAGTAGTTAAACACAAGAATCTTAATATCTATAAGTTAGGAATTGTTCAAGCTTGTCTTCTTGGTGATAGTGAACAGCTGTAGCTAAACCTCAGTTCT
>NW_017702253.1:0-1724 GCF_001879085.1 Nicotiana attenuata | reverse complement strand
AAAAGGGAAAAAATGTGTTGTTTCTGGTATTTCCGCTTCTGCGGAATTTGGACCGCAGAAGCGAGGACGCATGTGCGAAAGGGAGGCCGCAGAAGCGAGATTTGGACTTTAAGTGGACCTCCGCAGAAGCGGGAGGTTGACCGCAGAAGCGGTACCGCTAATACGGAATTTGAGTCGCAGAAGCGGTTCCTGGGGGCCTTAGTGATATCCGCAGAAGCGAAACTTCTGCCGCAGAAGCGGTGTCGCGGAAGCGGTTATTTAACCGCAGAAGCGGAAAAGGTCTGGGCAGAAGGGTTCTTTTAAATCATTTTTGTTCCGCGAGGCTAAGTTAATTTTCACCATTTTTTAGCATTGTGGGAGCTACTTGGGAGCATTTGAAGGGGGATTCGAAGGAGTTTGACTGGAGGTAAGTTTTATGAGTTAAAAACACGATTATATTGTGGAATTATCCTTGAAATTCTTGAGAATTTAGCTAAATTGAAGGAAACTAGGGCTTGGGATTTTAAGATTTTAAATTGGAATTTGAGGGGCCATTTGTGGTCCGAATTGAGAGTTTTTGGTGTGTATAGACTCGTGGCGAGATAAGGAATCCGATGATGTTAAATTTTTTGATTTTCGAGAAGTGGGCCCGGGGCTCGGGTTTTGCAAATTTCGTGAATTTCGATATTTTTCGAGTCTTTTCGATTGGGGTATGTTCCCTTAGCCTATTGTAACGTATTCGTTATGGTTTTGATCAGATTCGACGCGCGAGGAGGTCGATTTGTGAGGCAACGACATAGCGAGCTAGGATTTTGGCCGGTTTGAGGTGAGTAATGATTGTAAATGATATTTTGAGGGTTTGAAACCTCGTATTTGCACATCGCAGTGCTATATTGAGGTGACTTGCATGCCGGAAGCGAGCGTGGGGTAGAGCACCGTTGGAGATTGTGACTTAGTCCGTCCCGATTGATGAAATTACTGCGTATTTGACTGAAATTACTTGCTATCATCATAATTTGGGCTGATTGCCATATTTGGGCTTCGTGCCAACTATTTGAACCCTTCGGGGGTTGTTGTCGATAATTCCTCACTGTGTTAATTATATATTTGAACTCAGTCATGTATTTTCCACTGTTTTAAAACTCAGCCAAGTTTATTATGCCTTAAACACTCGAAATGATGATTCCAAATATTTTTTTGGGCTGAGCATCATGTTTTACTGTTGCCCGAGTGGCTTATGTGATTTTGTTGACTGAGTAAGGCCGAGGGCCTGTATTTGTGAGGATTCTTTGGATCGGGCTGCACGCCGCAGCAATGTTATACTGATATTGATATGAGGCCGAGGGCCTAGTTTGATGCCACGAGATGGCTTGATATTGCGCTTGGGCCGTAAGGGGCCCCTCCTGGAGTCTGCACACCCCCAGTGAGTGCCGTCGACGATAAATGGATCGGGCTGCACGCCGCAGCGATATGTGGAGCGGGCTGCACGCCGCAGCGGTACCGATACTGTTTGATGTGTTTACCTTATTTCATTGTCTGCCATTTATGTTGTTTGTGCTACTTCTTGCAATATTTACCTGTTGTTCTGGTATTATCTGATAACCGAGTGTGGTGTCCGAGAGGCGGACTTCTGTGCTTATCTGCACTATTTGTTTTGCATTCAATTGCATAATTGTTGAAAAAGTCATTTTCAAAAGAGGTTTTAAACTGAGCTAAGATATTTCTAAAGGTTTTACAGCTTCACT
>NW_017702252.1:0-1725 GCF_001879085.1 Nicotiana attenuata | reverse complement strand
ACTTATTTTGTGACAAAATTAGAATTTTGGTATTTTTGGCTATTTTTGCAAAGAGGAGGTTGGACCTGATGAGGGTTGCCTACGTATCTCACATCCGGTGAGAATCAAACCAGCGTAGTTCGGGCAAATAAATCTAACTATTTTTGAAAACACCCCCTAATTTGAAAATAAAACTTTTTTTCTTTTTTTTTCTTTTGGTTTTTGTTGGCAAATTCCCTTTTCTGAAAGCAAGATTCTTTTTATATTTTTTTTTTTTAGTGGCAAATAAAACGAACTAATTTGAAAATAAACTTTTTTTTTTCTTTTCCACTGGCAAACAAAACAAACTACTTTTCTTCTCAAAAATCCGGCAGCATTTCGGCACTACTTGGCCATCGGTTTTTTTTTCCTGGTATAGGTAATTAATTCTCCCCACTGCTACTTCGCTTTTTCTCTCTCTTTTTTCAATATTGCCCAGATACAAAGTCGGTCGGCATGCGAGTCCAAAACAGATAAATGCACAAGTAGGATGCATCAGGATGGTCCATTACTCCGGGTACACCTGTCCTAGACGGACCCAACCCCTGTGTTGAGTCCCCTAAGTCAAAATGCACGTGATGCAGATAAGCGTTCCTACTAGGGATCCGACATGAAGTCAAGTTCTTCTAGGTTCAAAACCTGGGTATGTGTTCTAGACTGTGTACCCGAGCGGACAACTCGAGTCGAGGAGGGGGCTACGTACCGGGGACTCGCGGGATCGTCCGGCTTAGTAACTTGTCCGGCCTCTTTCTTATTTCAAGGTATGACACTAACAGAATAGGGAGTCTCAACTAGTAAGCACATCCCCGGAGGTGAGAAGAGAAGGGTTTCGGCACAGTTTATATACAGTTCAGATAATATCAAAGCAGTAAAGCATTTAGCACATTCAGCAGGAAACATGCAGGAAAATCAGATAAAGCCAAACATAACCATTATTCTCAGCTCGAATTCTTAAACCCTGAACCGAAGTTCTGGGTTTGAATCCCCAGCAGAGTCGACAAAGCTGTCACACCTCCTTTTTACCTACTTCACCCGAAGGATAAAGGTATAAGGGAGTTTTTCCACTTAAAGGACAATCGGAACGGGATTTATTATTAAGATTTCAGAGTCGCCACTTGGGAGATTAATGGTGTCCCAAGTCACCAGTTGAATCCCGACCCGAGGAAATTATGACTCTGTTATCAGTCCGCGAACCAGAAATCCAGGTAAGGAATTCTGTTAACCCGGGAGAAGGTGTTAGGCATTCCCGGGTTCCGTGGTTCTAGCACGGTTGCTTAATTGTCATATTTGATTTTATCTGATTCCAAAACATGTTCTAACTTAGGTGCCCTTTATTAGTAAACTGCTTTTATCGTTATTTCAATAAGAATTGCAAGGTCGTGAAAATGTATCTCGAACCACGTCACACCAGTGCACCCGTGGTTGTCAACACATTTCGACTCCGTTGGGATTTGGATTTGGGTCACATAAATGTGCACCCGAGTTTAGGAAAGTAGTATTATTATAAACGCGCCTAAAGCGACTAACGTGTTATTATCTTTGGGAAAGGCCGTGAAATTCGCTAAACGGCCCATGCCGAAGTCTAAGTATTTTTAACATAAGCATTTATCGAGGGCCCCGCAATTTGTTTGTTTTGTTTAGCGAGGCTCATCTCGTTTTAGTTTAAAGGCCAATCTAAAGAAGAACTATGATTTGCTATTAAGCACC
>NW_017702251.1:0-1725 GCF_001879085.1 Nicotiana attenuata | reverse complement strand
CGGCAGTCAGGAGCCCGCCTGGATAGCATGGGAATACATTTCAAGTTTAGCAATCAGGAGCCCGCCTGGAGAGCATGGGAATACATTTCAAGTTTAGCAGTCAGGAGCCCGCCTGGAGAGCATGGGAATACATTTCAAGTTTAGCAGTCAGGAGCCCGCCTGGAGAGCATGGGAATACATTTCAAGTTCAGCAGTCAGGAGCCCGCCTGGAGAGCATGGGAATACATTTCAAGTTCAGCAGTCAGGAGCCCGCTTGGAGAGCATGGGAATACATTTCAAGTTCAGCAGTCAGGAGCCCGCCTGGAGAGCATGGGAATACATTTCAAGTTCAGCAGTCAGGAGCCCACCTGGATAGCAAGGGAATACATTTCAACTTTAGCAATCAGGAGCCCACCTGGAGAGCACGGGAATACATCTCAAGTTCAGCAGTCAGGAGCCCACCTGGAGAGCAAGGGAATACAATTCAAGTTCAGCAGTTAAGTGTCCACCTGGAGAAAAGGGCAACATCTCAAAATACAGTTCGGCAGTCAGGCGTCCACCTGGAGAAAAGGAAAGCATCTCAGAATGTAGTTCAAGTTTTGGCAGTCAAGCGTCCACGTGAAGAAAGGGAAAACATCTTAGATTACAATTCAAGTCGACAACAGAGGAATTTCACTAGGAGAATACAAGTCAGCATGGCAACAAGAGCTGCAGGATCAAGTTTGAAGATATAGATAGGTTTTGTAATTCATAGATCATAGTTTAGTATGGCTTCTTTTTACTTTGTCATGGTTTAATAAGGGGGTTCAGTAAGCAATAGCAGCAGCAGCAGCAACAATGAAAGCACAGCTTCATGGTAGTCCCAGCTACCAAACCTTCCCGAACTACACTGACCTGATTCCTTTTTAGCCAAGGATATGTAGGCAACCTCAGAAGCAGAGTGCGGTCAAATCTTTCAAAAATGCTTCCCACGGAGTATCCAAACGGGCAAAAATCGCGCGTATCCGCTCACTTTATCTTTGCACGAAAACTCTTCGTGTTTCCGAGCAAAGAGGGGCAGCTGTGAGCACATGATTTTTGCTATATGAATTACTCCCATAAATTCAAAAACAAAATAGTTTTTCCATTATTTGCAATTTTGTGAATCTTTGTGGCATTTTCTGTCGAGTGTTTGCATTTATTTGTGCATGTTAATTTTGTTTAATTAATGAAAAATACAAAAAATGTGTTACATGTGCATTTAGGACTTAACTTTGCATTGTAGGAATTAATTAGTAATTAAAATAAGAAAATCACAAAAAATAGTTTATTTTATATTTTTTAGTTTTAATTTTGAATTTTGGGTAGTTTGTCCTTTAATTTGATTTAGTTGATAATGGTAATTAGGAACTAATTAGTTTAGGAGTTAATTTAATTTCGAAAAAAAAAGAAAAAAAGAAAAAAAAAGTAAAAAAAAACAAGAATTTAGCAAAATTGATTAAAAAGGAAAACAAAAAGGGTAGAAAGTGAAGTTTTGGGCTGTCTTGTTAATTTTCCCCAGACCCAAGGATTCCCCCTCCCTGAAACCCGTCAAAATTGCCCCAATACCCGGCCCAAAACCACCCTGACCCGGTCCACCCCCCTCTCTCATCAAAACGACCACGTTTAACTTGGGTCTAATCTCAGCCGTCGAGGTTTCTCGATCCAACGGCTGAGAACTATGGATCACTTAACATATAAGTGTCCAAACGCCCCTACCCCCCCCCC
>NW_017702250.1:0-1725 GCF_001879085.1 Nicotiana attenuata | reverse complement strand
AGTTTGAATGATGTTTTAAGATGGGTTGGTGCTTTTGGTTGAGGTCCCGGGGGCCTCGGGGTGATTTCGGATGGTCAATCGGACCAATTTTGGCCTTTGAAGATTGCAGGTTTCCAGCTATTTTGTTGCAGAAGAATTGGTCTTCGCGTTCGCGCTGGTGAGTCGCGAACGCGTAAAAGGCAATTTCAGGACCAGTGTTTTGGCCTTCGCGTTCGCGTCTTGGGCCTTGCGATCGCGGAAGGATCAGGTGTTGAGTCATCGCGTTCGCGTGAAGGCATACGCGTTCGCGTATAAGGAGTTGGGTTCGAGGGCTTTTGCCCTTCGCGTTCGCGTGGTACTGTCTGCGTTTGCGTAAGCTTAAGGTTCCAGACCTTCGCGTTCGCGTGGGCGCAACCGCGTTCGCGAAGGGTATTGTTGGCAGCGGTGGATTTTGTTCATCGCGAACGCGAGAGGTCCCTCGCGTTCGCATAGAGGAAAATAAGCCTGGGCAGAAGGTTTTTATTAGACATTTCATCTGCGAACCAAGTCTAATTTCCACCATTTTGAGCAACCTTGGGAGCTATTGGACGGAAATTGAAGGGGATTTCGACTAGGTGTGATTGGAGGTGAGTTCCTTGACCTTAATACATGATTTAATGGTAGAATTAACATGGAAATTTGTGGAAATTCATCAAAAGAAGGTAAAGCTAGGGCTTGGGAATTTGGTATTTCAAAATGGAATTTGAGGGGTCAAATGGACTCCGATTTTGGTAAATTTGGTATGTATAGACTCGAGGCGAGATAAGGAATCCGGTGATGTTAATTTTCTGATATTTCGAGAAGTGGGCCCGGGGCTCGGGTTTTGCGAACTTCGTGAATTTCGATGTTTTTCGAGTCTTTTCGATTGGGTTATATTCCCTTAGCCTATTGTAACGTATTCGTTGTGGTTTTGGCCAGATCCGACGCGCGAGGCGGTTGATTTGCGAGGCAAGGGCATAGCGAGCTAGAGATTTCACCGGTTCGAGGTGAGTAATGATTGTAAATGATATCCTGAGGGCTTGGAACCCCGTATTGCACATCATAGTGCTATATTGAGGTGACTTGCACGCCGGATAGCGAGCGTGGGGTAGAGCACCATTGGGGATTGTGACTTGTTCTGTCCCGATTGATGATTTTACCGCGTATTTGACTGAAACTTATTTGATATTATCATGATTTGGGCTGATTGCCATATTTGGGCTTCGCGCCAATTATTTGAACCCTTCGGGGATTTTATCACTGTTTCCTCACTATTTGACATACTACTTGAACTCAGTCCTGTTGATTGTACCGTCTTACAAACTCAGCCGTTTTAAATGAACTTTGAGACTTAAATGATATTTTTCAATGCTATTTGAGCTGAGCACTACTATTTTATTGAAGCCCGAGGGGCTTATGATGTTTTCTGGACTGAGTGAGGCCGAGGGCCATATGTGAGGATATGTTGAGTGATGTGAGGAGGCTTTCAGGCCTCGAGTGTATTGTGAGGAGGCTTTCAGGCCTCGAGTGTATTGTGAGGAGGCTTTAAGTCCTCGAGTGTATTGTGAGGAGGCTTTCAGGCCTCGAGTGTATTGTGAGGAGGCTTTCAGGGCTCGAGTGTTATGTGAGGAGGCTTTCAGGCCTCGAGTGTGATGTGAGAAGGCTTTCAGGCCTTGTTTTATATGCCACGAGGTGGCTTGATATTGCACTTGGGCCGTAAGGGGCCCC
>NW_017702249.1:0-1725 GCF_001879085.1 Nicotiana attenuata | reverse complement strand
ATAGAGATTAAACTAATTCAAATCTATATTACTTATAGCAACCAATTCATCCCCAACGGGTTTCACCAAAACCTTAGATTAAGGTTTTTAGCTACTCATGACAATGGGTAAATCAAATACTAAAAGATTCATAATCATGAATTGCAAGAAAATAAAGAAGAAAAAAAATAAAGATGTTTTAGGTGATCTCTCACAATTATTTTTCTTGCCAAAGTACACTCTAATAATGTTACATGCCTCATTTGGGCGAGTTCTAGTATTAAAATAGGATTTTGGGCTAAGAATTCCGGAATTTGCACTTCAGTCCCTTAAGTTCCCGTCGCCTGCCGCGGTCCTACCGCGCCCACACTGGGACCGCGGCCAAACGACCTCTCTGAATCTCCTCTGACAGCTCACTGCGGTCCTACCGCGCCCACGCTGGGATCGCGGCAGTTCACCTCCAGGCTCAAATGGTTCACTCGGCGACTTTGATGCGATTGGCTTCTTTTTCTTCCATAAATGATACAAGACCACTCCATAGCCTTCTTCTAATGTATGTAACCTGAAAAACATGAAAAGCACTAATAAGAGCATTTTGCTATCACTTTTACAATAAAAACTCTACAAGAAAGTGGTTCTTTTGGGGCTTAATCATAGTTCAATTCACCTATTATCAACACCCCACACTTAAAGCTTTGCTCGTCCTCGAGCAATTGAAACTACACTTCTATGCCTAATCGCTCAACGAATTACCCAATTTATGTCACACCTACCATTATGAAAGAATAACCTAAGCAGTGCAACTGCCACACCTCAGATGTAAACTCTAATGCCATGCCTCACACATGCTCACTCTAATTACTCTAACAGAGGTGAAAACTTGCTATTTCTTCCTGAGTCACAAGCCCTCACATTAATAATTTGAGTGAAGTTCCACACGTATAGAATCAAGCACAAAGAACTTTAGATAGAAAGAATTCACTCACTCTCAACAAAGAATATTCATATGCCACAGAGATACACCATAAGCTTGCCCTTAGTGTAATACTCTAGTAATTGAGTTCATTCAATCTTGGATCAATTAGGACTTTAATTGGTTGTAATGTAGGCTACGGGACGGGTAGGATACATTTAGATATAAGAGTGACTACACCTCCCTAAGCACTTTAATACATACATTTTAACATTTAATCCCTATACTTATGTCAAATCAAATGCCACATTCACATCAATTTATATTACCCCATACTACTTTAAGCACTTACATCAAGAGCCACCACTTATCAAGGATTTTTTTTAACAATCTAAGTGGCTCTTCCTTTTTCAAAATATTGCACCTTTCTCCTTATTCAATTAGTTCCACTCAAAAGCCAAACCAACCACCCCACACTTTAACTTTTACAAAGTTCATAACATTCAAGTGTTCATGAGAGGTGAACAGGTTCAAATAGATGGTTAATTCAAACAAATGGGTAAGGCTTGTAATGTGGTTGCCAAAGAAACAGGATTACAGGCTCAAAGGGGTTAACTAAGATTCATAATAATTCGGTGGGTAAAATATGTATATATGGCTCAACAAGAAATGCCTATATCACTTCCAAGACTGAACAAAACTACTATTTCGCTTTGCAAACACACATGGCAAGTTCTAGGAATCATATCAAGCACAGAATGTGGGTAATTCTCACACACACTTGGCAAGTAACTCATTCTGAACTAGTTCGTCAACACACTCACATGAGCATT
>NW_017702247.1:0-1726 GCF_001879085.1 Nicotiana attenuata | reverse complement strand
AGTATGCAAGATCGAGCACATAAAAGTCGCCCCTCGGCAATATCTCAAACAGTACCGCCCTCGGCATGATTTATGTTCCTGGTCAGTCATTGTTACCTAACCGGTCAGCCATTGTTACCTGACCAAAACGCGTATTACAGTGCCATTGTTACCACTGGTAAGTCATTGTTACCTGACCAAAACGCGTACAATAATGCCATTGTTACCACTATCTAACATTTATCCGCTCTAGATGGGTACCCGCGCTTACTGTGGGGGTGCAGACTCCGGAGGGGCTCCTACAGCCCAAGCGCTATATCATCATAAGGCCTGAAAGCATGCACATATCAACATGAGGCCTGAAAGCCTTCTCACAATACACTCGAGGCCTGAAAGCCTCCTCACATATCACTCGAGGCCTGAAAGCCTCCTTCACATCACTCGACATATCCTCACATATGGCCCTCGGCCTTAATCAGTCCAAAATAATCATAAGCCCCTCAGGCATCAGTAAAGACAATAATTCTCAGCTCAAACAATAGTTCAAACATCAGTTAAAACTCAAGGTTGAGTAAAAATATAGCTGAGTTCATGAAACAATGTAATTCAAATGGACTGAGTTCAAATAATATTTCAAATAGTGAGGAAAACAGTGATGATAGCTCACAAGGATTTTAAACAGTCGGCAACAAGCCCCAAGTATGGCAATCAGCCCAAGTCATGATAATATCAAATAAGTTTCAGTCAAATACGCGGTAAAATCAACAATCGAGACGGACCAAGTCACAATCCCCAACGGTGCTCTACCCCATGCTCGCTATCCGGCGTGCAGGTCACCTCAATATAGCACTACGGCGTGCTAATCCGGGGTTTCAAACCCTCAGGATATCATTTACAATCATTACTCACCTCGAACCGGTGAAATCTCTAGCTCGCGACGCCCTTGCCCCGTCAAATCGGCCTCCACGCGCGTCAAATCTAACCAAAATCAGAGCGAATACATCACAATATTCTAAGGGAACAATACCCAATCGAAAACAATCGAAAAATAACAGAAATCTCGAAACTAGCAAAACCCGAGCCCCGGGCCCACTCCTCGAAAAATCAGAAAATTAGCATCAATGGATTCCTCATCTTCTCACGAGTTCATACATACCAAGAACTCTCAAATCCGAGCTCAAATGACCCATCAAATCCCAATTTAACATCTCAAAATCTCAAGCCCTAGTTCATCAATTTTAGGCTTAATTTTCATGAATTTCTAGGTTAATTTCACATATAATCTTGTTTTTAACTCATAAAACTTACCTCCAGTCAATCTCAGTCAAAACCCTCTTCAATTGCTCCCAAAAAAGCTCTCAAGATGTTCAACAATGGAGGAAAATACCCTTAGCCCGCGGATGAAATGTTATTTTAAATATCTTCTCTGCCCAGCTCTTTTTCGCTTATGCGGTCCCGTTTCCGCTTATGCGGGACCGCTTCTGCGACTTTTATACCGCTTCTGCGGTTTTCCATTTAAAGGCTTCGACCGCTTCTGCGGCCCAGAAATCGCACCAGCGGGACCGCTTCTGCGGCCCAACTTCCGCTTCTGCGGAAAACCCAACTAAAGCTCCAACCGATCCTGCGGTTCCCCAATCGCATAAGCGATACCGCTTCTGTGGTCCAAATTCCGCAGAAGCGAAAACATACCAGAAGCAGCAGACTTAGCACATGAAAAGAATTCCAAAACTCTCCTTTTAACCATCCG
>NW_017702246.1:0-1726 GCF_001879085.1 Nicotiana attenuata | reverse complement strand
AGCTCATTTAGGCTTGAAATGCCGAAGTTTGAATTTTTGAAATTCCCGGTCCGATAGTGAGTTTTTGATCCGAGGGTCGGATTGGAATTCCGGAAGTTGTAGTAGCTCCGTCATGTCATTTGGGATGTGTGTGCAAAATTTCAAGTCATTTGGACGTGTTTTGGTTAGGTTTTTGATCGAAAGCGTATTTTGATAAAAGTTGAAGTTCTTAGGCTCAAATCCTTATTTAATTCGAGTTTCCGGTGTTGTTTTAGGTGGTTTAAGGATTTGTACAAGTTTGAATGAGGTACTTGGTGTTATTGGTGCTTTTGGTTGAGGTCCCGGGGGCCTCGGGATGATTTCGGGTGGTTAACGGAAGAATTTGAGAGGTGTTGCAGCAGCTGAACCATTGCTGCTTCTGGTATTTTCGCATCTGCGGCTTGGGAACCGCAGATGCGGAGCCGTAGAAGCGGCCTGTCCATCGCAGGAGCGGAATTCGAGTGTTCCTTCAGTTTCCGCAGGTGCGGAAGTTTAACCGCAGAAGCAGTTACGCACCTGCGAGATAGTAGTCGCAGATGCGGTCCTTGGGATTTTGATTGAAACCGTAGAAGCGGTAAGGAATCCGCATAAGCGGCAGCCGCAGGTGCGGTTCAAGACCGCAGAAGCGGAACTCTTGGTTTTAATGAAAAACCGCAGAAGCGGTGAGTTGGTCCGCAGATGCGGTCCCTTGTTCGCAAAAGCGGAAACACTTGTTCTTATATAGAAAATTCGAGGGTTTGATTTCATAAGTTAGAAAAGTCGAATTTAGCTCGGGGAAGGGCGATTTTCAGAGGGTTTTGAAGAGAAGACCATTGGGTAATGTTTATTTGATCCCTCCTAGCTATATTTCATCATTTTGTAGTTAAATCCATCATTAAAATTCGAATTTGGGATCAAAATTGGAAGAAAATGTGTAAAACTTCTTAGACCTAACTTTTGGATTTTGAGTGGGCACTTGACCTTCGATTTGGGAGATTTTTATATGGTTAGACTCGTGAGAGTATGGGGGTTCTGAAAATTTGAAAATTATTCGATTCCGAGGCGTTAGCCTGAAGGACATTTTGGTCATTTCACCTAATTTTACGCTGTAGCTTTGAATTTAATAGCAAGACCAGGTGTTTGCGATGTTATTTACATTGTGTAATTGAATTGAATAAATTTGATCCATTTGGAGTCGGATACTCGTGGCAAGGGCGTGATTTCTAGTTGATTTTGAGCCGGTTCGAGGTAAGTGGCTTGTCTAACCTTGTGTGGGGGACCTTCCCCCTTAGGATTGTTACTTGATTTTTGAGTGCCTTGTACGTGAGGTGACGAGCGCGTACTTGAGCCGATTGATAAAATTCCGATTTTTACTTTGAGATTTAGTTTCTTTCTTACTTGCCTTATTCTACTTGAAATTATAACTTGTGCTAGATTAGGAAAAGCATGTTTAGTTGACTTGATTGCCTATTTGCTTAAGTTGTTTTGGCTGTTCTACGTGAAGCATGCTAGGCTAGTTCTATCTGTGTTTGTATTTCGTACTTCATTCCTTGGTATATTTCTGGTTGTGGTTGTGCATTTACATTGGGACTACGGATATGGGATTCCGATAGCTCCCCCTCCCCCCCCCCCCGTGTCTGTTTACTTTGGGACTATGGGTTCGATTCCCGGTAGATCCCCCGTGCTACTTTTACGTTTGGGGACTGGTCGGGTTAGTACTTCCCGATAG
>NW_017702245.1:0-1727 GCF_001879085.1 Nicotiana attenuata | reverse complement strand
CAACAAGCCAATATTGTGAATAGTATCCAAGAAGAGCGTGAATTAGATACAGAAATAGATGATCTAGAGGAGGAGGCTAGAGTAGAACACCAACAATCAATCACACTAGATTTTGAGGATGTCGATGTTGTAGAAGAGATACTAGAGTCAACCACGGATATTGAGGATACATATTTAGTTGACTCTATTGTCATTAGTGTTGAGAATGTAGATAGTCCCAATGTTCATGTAGTTGAGCGCATTTGGCCTCACTCCAAGCATTTTTTTTCACATTGTGTTTAGATGATGATATGGAAATAGAGTCGTCCGAGCCATTTGAGGAGTCAAGGAATGAGGAACAAAGTGCTTACATTCTGGAATTCTTCTTGCCAGAAAATCGGGATTACACACCTCATCTAAAGGCCAAGAAGTGCAGAATACTACAATATTTTATTGGGCCAGCCAGATGCGTTCCACCACCCCAGGAGCATGATCATAGAGCAGAATCAAAACTTGGGGTCCGATTCATAAGTTCAAAGTGGAGGCAGAAAGTGATTCACGTCGTGCCGCGACGTTAAATCAAGCGTTCGTTGGGAGGCAACCCAGCTTTATTGCTTTCTTTTATTTTATTTTTATATATTTTTTTTATTATATTATTTTTGTAGTGTCAATTTTTTTATTTTCTAGGAGCATGGAAAGCAAAGGTATTGGAAGGATGCACCAACAAATGAAATGGTTGGAACTAAGTGTGAGGTGCCCGCACGAAGGACCAAGCCGGGAGAAGTCTGAGTACCCCATGAGCTGCTAGTGCTTCGGCCTTTGGCCTACCAGGGAGTTTCTTTTACCCTCTTGTATGTATGGGTGTGCATTGGGGACAATGCACAATTTTAAGTGTGGGGTGAGGAGATTGTCTGGGTGATTTTTCATGCTACTTTAGCTGTGTTTTTTTTTAAAAAAAGATTGGACTTTTCCTGATGACGGATCTTCTAGACAGTTTTCTTGAGGGAATTAAGTCTAAAGAAAATACCAAAAAGATTTTTTGTTTTGTTAGGTAGTGTAGCAATTACCCCTTGGTTTTTCTTTAAACCACGCTTCTTTTCCAAGGGTTTTATTTGAACCGGGTGTAGTTAGGTTTTTTTTTGGGAATAGGAGCCATTGTGTTTTGTTTTGAAATGAAGCAATATCTCTTAACTTTGATATGCCTTGAGAATAGTGAGTACTTTGGCTGTGACGCTTAGGCTCGGTTTTTGACTCTTGTATAAGTACCTTAAATTGTATGATCTTAAATTTGCTTAACTGCTCTGACTAGGGTGTCTTGATGAATCCAATCCTAAGTGAGTTATGTGCCATGTGTGTGTAAGGTTTTGTGATATTCTGTGCAGTGCAATTGATGCCTAGAACTTGCCCCATGTGTTTGCAAAGCGAAATAGTAGTGTTGTTCAGTCTTGGAAGTGATATAGGCGTTTTCTTGTTGAGCCAGATATGTATATTTTACCCGCCTAATTATTATGTATCGTAGTTAACCCCCTTCGAGCCTGTAATCCTATTTCTTTGGCAACCACATTACAAGCCTTACCCATTTGTTCGAATTACCATCTATTTGAACCATTGTAACCCTCTCATGAGCACTTGAATTATTTATGAACTTTGTAAAAGTTAAGTGTGGGGTGCTTGGTTTGGCTTTTGAGTGGACAATGAAATAGGAGAAAGGTGCACGTGTTTTGGAAAAGGTAGAGCCGACTTGAATT
>NW_017702244.1:0-1727 GCF_001879085.1 Nicotiana attenuata | reverse complement strand
TCTATCAGGACCTGCAGCACGACATGCAGTGTCCACAATAAAGGACGTCAGTACGAATACAGTACTGAGTATGTAAGGCAGGGAACCATAAGTACGAACAGTAATGTAAGCAGGGATAGAGAATAAACAACCTGTAACATCTGGGTACCTCTAAGGGCTACTGACATGAAATGCGTGATACATATGTATATATACATAAACTTTTAAAACATCCGCCTCTGTGGGCATCATCATCATCATATCGTACCGGCCGTAATAGGCTCGGTAAAAACGTACCCGGCCACGTGGAGCTCGGTAAAACCCAACTGATCAGTGGTTGCACAATAGGTGCCGTACCCGGCCGACTATAGCGCGGCTCGGTAGAGTAAAATAGATACATATATATAATGCATGCTCGACTCATGGACTCACGTTCTAAACCTTTCGGAGTGACGTAAGGTCGGTATCCTCTGTACACGTTATTAGGACTAACTCTTCACCATGAACCTTATAAGAATCAGGAAGTACCAATAACATTGACAACATAAGAATAAGAGAAGCAACATCAACATCAATCGTTCCATAAGAGGGGAAACAATGTAAGTACTGCTAGCTTCTAAGAGTAGAGTATCTTTGGAAGCTCGTTCATTACATTATGTACAATCGGAGTCGTGCAAAAGAAGGAAAGGGATAGCCTCACATACCTTGTACATACTGCCCCAATCTCAAGGTACGCAATTTTCACGACTCCTTAGTCTACAATAAGAGAAACGGTACTATAGTTACCCTTCAAGCGTCATAACTATTATGTATCGACCACAACCTATTTTACGATGAAACGGACAGCACCTCCCCTATATATATGACTTCACACAATTCCAAACAATCACCAAACAGCCCAAACAACATCAATAATAATCATATTGAGCATCCCAAAACAGTCCACCAACCGATAACATTACTACCAAGCCTTTCGATATATATTTCACAAGTTCTAGCTTCAATGACTTAGCCGTAACTTGGATAATCTTAAATACATATAGATTAAAAGTTTCCTTACCTTTATACAGAAAGAACAACTCCAATTTGACCTTAATTCTCCACGAAATATCCCTCCAATTCTGCCACAACAACAAGGAAGCGAAACTAGCAATCAATTAGTGTTTCTTTTTGGCACTAGAATCACTTTAGAAGGCTTGAAATCACCTAGGGTTGATATTAGGAACTTGAGGGAGTATTTACAGAACATAAACCCTTTAAAACAACCTCCCACACGAGCTGGAACAACACAAAAATGAGCAACAACAAGAAGAACAAGAGACTTACTAGCGCCACGGGATTCCCGACACTTGATTTGTGTTGTTTGCCCTTTGTTTGGGTCTTGAATCTTGAGAGAACCTTGAGAGGGTGTTCCTAGGGTTCTAAGGTCTGAAAATAGTGAAAATAAATGACTTAAAACGGGTTGGAGGCGTCCTATATAGATCCAAATGTCTTAAACCGCCTAAGTGGGTCCCATAGAGAGGTGCTTGGCGCAGTCTCGCGAAAACGCAAATATCTCTCTACTCCAATGTCGTATTGATAAAAGGTTTAATGCGTTGGAAACTAGACTCATAGATCTTCAATTTGGTGGGTAGATCACCCCGTAATTCCAAGTATATTGGGAGAAAAGCTTAATAACATTTGACCTAAAGTTTAAGTAAACTAATGAACTTAAGTTGCAACAACTCTTGTCGACTTTTGTTTCATAA
>NW_017702243.1:0-1728 GCF_001879085.1 Nicotiana attenuata | reverse complement strand
ATTTTAGTCGTACGATATTCATTCTCTACATTTTGAAGGCAAGCAAGTTGTGGAACAAGAGTTGGCAAAGGTCATCACAAGTTACATTCATAAATTTGCTGAAATTTAGGTCAAATGTATCTGATCATTTCTCCAAATATACTTGGAATCATGGGGTTTTCTACCTACCAAATTGAAGATCTACGAGTCTAGTTTCTAACGCATTAAACCGTTCATCAATACGACATTGGAGTAGAGAGATATTCGCGTTTTCGCAAGACTGCGCAAGCAGCTCCCAATGGGACCCACTTAGGCGGTGGTCGACCTACTTCACTTTATAAACGATTTGGACGCCTATTTTTCACTTATTTTCAACTCAACTTCGTCTCCAAACTTCTCCTAACCCTTATAAACAGATTCCACAAGGGTTTGAAGTGATTCCAAAGTGATTACACCATATTTCAACATCAAAACCTAGTTCTAGTGAAGAACAACACCTCTTTGAGGTTGTTGTCATTGAGGATTGTTGTGGGCTGTATTTGGATGAAATTCCAAGTTGCTGCTGCTGTCTAAGGTGAGTATAACAGCCTACTAATTGTGCTTAAGCTTGCCTGTATGTTGGTTAAGTTGTTAGGATGATAAACTAAAAGATAATACTTGGATTAGCTTAAGTCACTTCTATGGTGTTGTATTGCCATTGAGGGTTGTTGTAAGCTGAATATAACTTGGATTTCGACTTGAAGTTACTATAGGAGGTAGGTATATTGTGTTCTTGCATGTTCCTAAGGTTATATTGATTTTTATTAAGTTAAATGGATGGAGTAGACATGAACTAGTGAATAAAGTTACTAATTGAAGATAGTTGGAGTTGTGGATTGTTTCCTTTGTTATAAATATATGGTATAAGGATGGAATCATTGATGAATGACTTAATTATCATGTTAATGATACTTGTAAGTTAATGTAAGAAGTCTATAAGGGGTATATGGGTTATACGGATTCCAATTGGAGCTTGCCGCTTCATCGTGAAGTAGTTGTGACTTGTTGTTGTTATATGGTGTCTTGTTATCGACATTTATATGTTGATGGATTTCTCTGGTTATTGTTGTTGGTATATGGTATTGGTGGAGGCCCTTGTTACAAGGGAGATGCTGCCCAAATTTACGTAAACGAGCTACTAGCTTAAGTTATAGACTTGGCCTTTGCTCAGCACTGATTTTGAATCTCCTTATACTATGATAGATTGAGTTGACTTGTTTGAAGAGTTGCTTGGAAGGGATTAAGGACTCAACCGGTTTAAGGTATGTTAAGGCTCTTCCTTCATTCTTTTGGCATGATCTAAAGTGAAACGAACATAAACGATACGCTATTTCATAATGAATCTACTCCTAGCAACTAAGGTTGTCCATGTTATTCTTTCCTTACAAAGTTATTACAAGAAAGTATATATGATCCTTGAGTCCTAGTGAAGTTCATATTGATGGTATGATGTCCATAATGTTAATCGATGGTGCAATGATCTTATGTCACTCCAAAAGGTTTAGAACGTGACTCCATGATTCCAGCATGCATTATATGTATCTACTTTACTCTACCGAGCCGCGCTATAGTCGGCCGGGTATGGCACCTATTGTGCAACCACTGATCAGTTGGGTTTACCGAGCTCCACGTGGCCGGGTACGATTCTACCGAGCCTTATGATGGCCGGGTACGTTTTTACCGAGTCCTCTTTGAGGCCGGGTATGATAT
>NW_017702242.1:0-1728 GCF_001879085.1 Nicotiana attenuata | reverse complement strand
CGTGCGATTTTGAATATTGTGATGCACGAGGTTTCTGCCGTGCGGTTGTTGATACTGTGATGCACGAGGTTTCTGCCGTGGGATTTTGAATATTGTGATGCACGAGGTTTCTGTCGTGCGGTTGATTTGAAGGGTTGCACGAGGTCTTTGCCGTGCTGTTGTTGTTATTGATGTTTTGCACATGCGGCGTAATAAGGCGGGATATGTTATATGCTTATATGTGGGTTGCGCATGTGGCGGAATAAGGAGGAAACATTGTGATGCACGTGTGGCGAAATAAGGCGGTACCTATCATCTTATTATTTGCACACGTGGCGAAATAAGGTGGGCTATGTCAGGGGATGATTGTAGAGAATTGTGACGGCCCGTGGAGGCATTCCTATTTGTTTAATAATGTGATTGTGGGTTGCTTACCGGTATGAGCTTTCTCGCTTGGAAGTTATGAGGAAACATCGTACGTGCCGTCCGTTCTCCTTTTTATGTTTACTAGCTGGTAGAATTTTGTTAGAAACATTTGCACAAGCATACACGTAGCTGAACGCCCCTATTAGAGGTGAATTCCTCCTGATTTTGCTAAGAGTGGAGGTACGCCCTCGTTTATCCATTATATTTGTGAGAGTGGCCCTAGTTAGCCAGTTAGTTGTCGGTATGACCATGAGGTTGATGGGGCACAGGATGCCAATTGTTAGATTTCAGATGCTGGATCTTCGCGAGTTGTGGTTTGTCCGAGACTTGGTGAAATTGTGGAAAGAGTTAGTGTGACGACCCAAAGGGTCATCACCGGACTTCTCTCTATTTCCGAGCTTCCGAGGCCTTAAAAACCTCACTTTTAGTTGCCTCGATTTGCGTGCGCAGTCTGAGCGCGAAGCCGGAAAGCTTTTATGTTGAAATATGTGAACTTTGTGAAAAATTTGAAGAATTTTGATATTAATATTGCTAAAGTTGACTTTGGTCAACACTTTTGGTAAACGGACCCGGACCCGTGATTTGGCGGTCCCGGAGGGTCCGTAGAAAAATATGAGACTCGGGCATATGCTCGGAGTTGAATTTCGAGGTCGAGAGCCCGAGAAATGAATTTTTCTGTGAAATTGTTTTTCTGAAATTCTTAAGGAAAATGGAAATGAAAATTGATGAAAAGACTATGGTATCGGGCTCGTATTTTGGTTCCGACGCCCGGTACAAGTCTTAAATATGTGTTAAGCGCTTTCTGTAAAGTTTGGTCGAAATCGGACGTCATTTGATGTGTTTTGGGCCCAAAATATCTAAAGTTAGAAGTTTATGAACTTATAATGAAAAATGATGATTTTGGGGTTTGATTCAATGATTTTGATGTTATTTTGGCGGTTTTATCGCTCGAGTTAGTTCGTAGAGTGCTGTTGAGTTAGTGTGGATGTTTGGTTAGGAGCCCCGAGGGCTCGGGTGTGTTTCGGAGGTAGTTCGGGGTGTTTTTGGCCTTAGAGTTATTGCAGATTGTCACGACCCGGATTTTCCACCCTCGGGAGTCGTGATGGCGCCTACTGATAGGAGCTAGGCAAGCCAATTAATTTAACACTTTTCTCATTATCATTAGCAAAATAAAGAAGAACGAGGCAATTAACATAAAAGCGGAAATCTCGAAACATAAATAACAGAAACCAAGTACGGAATTTCACATACACCTCTACCCAGATGTGGTGTCACTAACTCACGAACTTCTACTGAATGCTAAATACAAAGTCTGAATAAGTA
>NW_017702241.1:0-1729 GCF_001879085.1 Nicotiana attenuata | reverse complement strand
CATGCCTCGTATTCTTTCATCTCCTGTATATTCTCCCTTCAGATAATCCCAGATTTCTTTTGCTGATTTGAGAGCCATAACTCTCGTGAAAATTGCTGCAGACACACCAACAAACAAAGTTGCTTTCGCCTTTGATTTTCTGGTTTTCTTTTGCTTGTGACTATTGATCTGGGCCACCGTGGGATTTTTAGGGAGCGGAAGAACATCATAATCCTCTTCCACGGCCTCCGAAAGATCTAAAGCCTCCAAGTAAGTCTCCATTCTCACTGTCCATAATTGGTAATTTTCACTATCAAAGACTGGAGGAGCCAATTGAGTGAAACTCATTTCAGTCTCCATCTCACTCAAGAAAAGATTTACTTAGGTCCCTTAAGAAAATGGCTCTTGATACCAATTGTTGGTTCTTGATAAAAGAAATTAAGGGAAATAACTGGGGAAGATGGCAAGAAAATAAAAGAGTATACTGGAATAGATGTAAAAGGAACTGAAGCTAAAAATTCTGTGTTATTTTACTACATTTGGACTACAATTTATAAGAGGAATACTAACTTAAAAGACCTAAAAATCAGCACAAAATCTGCTGAAAATAACAAACTCCAAAAGACTAGTTCTAAATTATTTCAAATTCAAACTAAATTACTGCAGTAACTAACTCTTAAGATGAAACAGTAAAATAATTTTACTGAGAGCAGCTTCTAAAGCATATTTCTAATACTTCTCCTTGCTTTTCAAGCTGCAAATTCTGAATTTATACTTTGTAAACCTTTAATTGGAATCGACTTTGTACGCAAATCTGCCAACTGATCTTTGGACTTGCAGTGAATCGAGTTCACTTCTGCATTTTGCTGCATCTCATGACTGTCAATGAAATAAGTTGGCTCGTTTTTCAGCTTCACTTGAATCTTGCCTTGAGACTTGTCAACTTTCTTCCAGATTTGCATTTTCTGAAATATTTACAACTTTTTCCTTACCTCATCTTCACATATGTCCTTAATTGGAGGATTATCTGCACTTTGTAGATTCTTTTGGCTCCATTCTTCATCTTCGATTGGATCAAATGAGAAGTTTTTACCTCTCATTTTAACCCTTAAAATCTCATGTCCAGTTGCATCAGAAATGAAATAATATTTATCTTCAAAGGATACTTTAAATCCTTTTTCCATTAGTTGTCTAACACTTAATAAATTTTGATCAATATTAGGAACATAAAGAACATCTGAAATTTTCTTAGTACCTGAATTTGTTGGGATTGCAACAGTTCATTTTCCCTTGGCAAGAATATAATCACCATTCCTAATTCTGACTTTCTTATTTTCCATAGACGTGAACTCTTTGAAAAGATTTCTGTCATATGTCATGTGGTTTGTACAACCACTATCAATCAACCAATAATCAGATTTCTTGATTGAAAGAATAGTTGCCACAAACAAGTGATCTTCTTCTCTTCATTGGCGACTTGGGCATCTGCTTCATGCTTTTGATATTTGCCTTTGCAAATTACAGCTTCATGACCAAGTTGGTTGCAAATTTTGTACTTTGCATCTGGCCTCTTCTAACATTTGAACGGTGGATGACCGTTTTTGCCACAGTGTTGACAAGGTGGGTAATTTTTCTTTGCATTATTACCCTTGCTTTGAGTTCTGTGGTTGGCTGTCAAGGCTCCTTCAACCATACCATCTTTCCTCATAAGCCTCCTTTGCTCTTGTGCCTGCATGTATTTAACATCTGC
>NW_017702240.1:0-1729 GCF_001879085.1 Nicotiana attenuata | reverse complement strand
GCCATTGATCGTTTTATTTGCTTTCTAGGTTATTTTACATTTTTGCATTTAGTTATAAATATTTTCTCAAAACTTTTCTAAGTGTTTGGATTAGCATAATAAGTGATTCTTACACGCCTAATTGCCTACATATTGTTCTTTATGTGATTCGATCCCGACTCATAGTTGGATAAATTATATTGCATGTGACCGTGTCCATTTACTTTTTAGTAGTGAATTTGGGCGTCATGAGAGATCGTGATGGGTACCTCTGGAGCAGTGTTTAAAGTACTCTGTTTTGAAGTTCTTGGTCATTTTTTAATATTTTAAGCTATGGAGCTTGGATTTGGGCGATTTTGAAGGGTATTTTCACACTTTGGATTGGGATAAGTGTTCTTTATCCGGATTTAATTATATTTGGTGATTCCATCTTTCTTTTTAACATTAAATTAGTGATTTGAATAGGAAAAAATAAGAATTTTTGTATAAACTTTCAAAAATGCAAAATGAGGATTTGAATGCCGATTTGAAGTCGGAATTGGATAATTTTGGTATGATTGGACTCGTATCGGAATGGGTGTTTGAATTTTATTAATTTTATCAGGTTCTGAGGTGCAACCTTGTTGACTTTTTGGGTCGACTTTTTAGTTTTCATCAATGATCGAAGCTTTATTATCCAGAATTGTTTTCTACGATTTTTGTTTATGATATTAATTATTTTGTCTAGATTTGAGCCGTCCGGAGGTTGTTTCACATGAGAAGGTCATTTTAGAGTATCGGTCTTGCTTCTTTGAGGTAAGCATCTTGCCTAACTTTGTTGGCGGAACTACCCCTTAGGATTTGAGTCGTTTGTGCTATTTGTGTCATGTGAAAGCCGTGCATGCGAGGTGACGAGTACGTACTCGGGCTTATATGTTGAAATTGATCGGCTTAGACTCTTAGGTTTCTTTCATGTATTCATTAGGGACTGTTAGCACATGTTGTATCTTTTATTCGTCATGTCTAGTATCACATGCTTTATTTGAAGTTATGGTTACATGTCACGTTCTTTACTTGTTGAGTTTGCTCTTATATGCTTCGTATGTAGTTGTTATCACTTTTATCATGATGTGATTTCTTTTGTTGTGGAGTTATTATTAGTTGAAATTGTTGTACATGATATACCTTTTGTTGCCGGGCTAGTATCATGCATTTAGACGTAGTGCTAGTTCGTGCCATCTCTTTCATTGTCAGCCTATTCATATACCAGAATCCAATGTTGCCATTTCATAGAAATACTTTCACTATTGAGTTTATGCTTAAACAATAAATCGAGCGTCATAGTGTAAAGGGGGTATTGTTCCTTTTTGAGTTACTTTACCATTCATTTTATTGTTATTGAGGTTTTACACACATTGTGTTGAGCTGTGGAATATTTATTGTTGAAATATTAATATTATTGGATCCTTGAAAAGGTTATTTGTGATATGAGTTGACATGCCGCGTTGTTGTGATGTTAGCACATGTGAAATGTTGTGTGGTTGGTTGTTGTTATGCGGAGTATAAGGATGGCATTTCACCGTTGTTGTTATGCGCGGCATAAGGGTGCCATCTCACTGTTGTTAAATGTATGGAGTGATACCGGTGGCTATTGTGTTATTGTCCGGATGGAGCAATAAGGGTGGCTATTATACAGAGTAATACGGGTGGCTATCAGAGTGATACAGGTGGCTAATGATATTGTCAGGGCAGAGTTATACGGGTGGCGTAT
>NW_017702239.1:0-1729 GCF_001879085.1 Nicotiana attenuata | reverse complement strand
TTCAATTCAAATTAAATAATAAATGATTAGTACAAGCTTTCCAAAACCATCCCAGAACCCGTCGTCACAAGTGCATGAACAACTACTGATAAGAAAAATAAAATACAACATCTGTTTGAAATACAGTGGACAGGGAATAAAATACAAATGCTGGAAGGAACTACACTAGCTGCGAGTCGTCTCGAATAATGCAGCTCACCTAGTCCCAGAATCTTCCGTGCTGCTACGCCCAGTGGGCCACTAGAGTACATATACCTGTGCAACAAAAATTCACAGAAGTGTAGTATGAGTACGTAATCAACGTGTACTCAGCAAGTATCCCGTCTAATCTCGAAGAAGTAGAGACGAGATGGTCGACTTTGACACTTACTAGAGGTCAATTAACAATATACTAAAATATGAGGAAATCATGGGATTCATATAGTAATTCTAATTCGCGAAGCCAGAAAACAGGTAAACACCTTCAACAATTAATCAAGGGCTTCCAAGGTTTATTCTTTATTATCTTCTTAATTTACATCAAGCCACGAAGGGCCAATTTCACATTTAAAATTCTCAAGCGACAAATAACATACGCAAATCACACCGAGGCGACGGCCCGATCCAATGGGAATGTAAACTGTGCACTGCCGAGGGTCGAACGGCACGAACCAAAGATGCATCTATTTAATCTGCCGAGGCGTTCGGCCCGTTCCATAAATAAATACATACCCTGCTCGCGAATCATGCATGCGACGCAGGTACACATAAAATACACGCTCAAGTAACCAATTAAGGATCTATCGGGGCAATTTATCCAAATAAGACAATTCCTCTTTTTAACAATTCAGGAAATGATGTTTAATCTCCTTTTAAATTCATTTACTAATCAAAGATGATTTAAACAATTCAGGCTATCAATGGGTTCATAAATAATCCAAGTAACATGCTTATGGGTCCTAACTACCCGGATATTAGCACAATAGTAGCTACACACGGACTCTTGTCACCTCGTGCGTACGTAGTTCCCACATATAGGAGCACATAATCTATTATTTCACCTATGGGGACAATTCCCTCTTACAAGGTTAGAAAGGAGACTCACCTAGCTCCGAAGATTCATAACCGGCATTCTACATTCTTCCGAAGACTTGAACCGACGCACAATGCACCAAAACTGGCCAATTAACGACAAACTAATGAGAACATGCTCAAATACTTGCTAACAATTCAAATTATACAAATTCCCAACTCCGCTTAATGAAATGACTAAATTACCCTCGGGCCCACGTGCCCGGATTCCGGAATTTCTCGAAGATAAAGATTACCCATAACCTTAGGAACTCAAATATAAAACTTTCTCTTAATTCCATACTCAATATCGTGATCAAAATCCAAGATTTCTAATTTCCTAGGTTTTCAACCAAAACCCCAAATTTACACTAATTTTCATGCTTAAATCCATACATAATTGATATATTTAACTCAAAAGTGATGGGGATAACTTACCTTAACATTGACGACAAAAATCCTCTCTTGAAGCTCCCCAAAAATTGCCCAAGCCATGAAGAAATTGGAGAAATGAACTCAAACCACGATTTAAATCAACCTTTCTGCCTCCAGGTGTTCCGCTTCTGCGGAAATATTCCCGCTTCCACGGTCCCGCTTTTGCGGAAAAGATTCCGCTTCTGCGGTCCCTGGGCTCCAGCCCATTTTCGCTTCTGCGATTAGCCACCGCTTTTGCGGATTC
>NW_017702238.1:0-1730 GCF_001879085.1 Nicotiana attenuata | reverse complement strand
GACCCGATGAGGGTTGCCTACGTATCTCACATCCAGTGAGAATCAAACCAGCGTAGTTCGGGCAGATTAGGACAAAATCAAATGTATTTTTTTGAACAGCAATTTTTCATTTTCAAATATTTTTTTTCATTTTTTCAAAAATTCGGCAGCATTTCGGTACTATTTGGGCATTGGTTTTTCAAAACACATGGTTACCCTCACTTAGTCCCAACACTGCTATGTTTCTCAATTTTCTCTCATTATATACAAGCCGGTCAACATGCAAAGCCGAGCGAATAAATGCGCAAGTAGCACGTAAGATGCATCAGGATAGTCTTTTTCATTTCAGGTCACCTGTCCTAGACGGACCCAACCCCTGTGTTGAGTCCCCTAAGTCAAATGCACATGATGCAAACAAACGTCCTACTAGGGATCCGGCATGAGGCTTTGTTCTTCTAGGTTTAAACCCTAGGTTTATTGGTCTAGACCTGGCATACCCGAGCGGACAGCTCGAGCCGAGGGGGAGGCAACGTACCGGGAATACAGAAGCTCCGCCGGCTTAGCAACTTATCCAAACCTCGTTCTAAATAGGAAAAGACTCTAAACAGAAGAGAAGCTACACGAAGTGCACCCTTCTCCATGATGTAGAAGACTCAGAGAGAGGAAGGGATTCGTAACAGTTTATATATACAATTCAAAAATATCAAAGCGGTAAAATATTTAGCACGTATAGCATGGAACGTAGAAAAATCAGATAAAGACAAATATAACAATTATACTAAGCTCGAATTCTTGAACCCTAAATCGAAATTCTGGGTTCGTTTCCCCAGCAGAGTCGCCAGAGCTGTCACACCTCCTTTTTTACACACCTACCCCGAAGGATAATGTATAAGGGAGTTTTTCCATTTAAAGTGACATTATTTGAAATGGAATTATTTATTTATTTTTAGAGTCTCCACTTGGGATAGGATTGGCTTTTGGTATCCCAAGTCACCGGTTTAATTTGAATCCCAAATCGAGGAAAAATTTCGACTTCCTAATTGGAGTCTGCGAACCAGAAATTCTGAATAAGGAATTCTGTTGACCCGAGGGAAGGTATTAGGCACCCCCGGATCCCGTGGTTCTAGCACGGTTGCTTAAACTATTATAAATAGCTGAAATCTGATTTTTATACATGTCGTCCTATAGTGCAATTTTTTTAGAATTATTTACCGCTTTTAATTAATCTTAGGAAATTGAACGTCGTTTAAAATATGTTTACGGATCACGTCACATGAAATGCACCCGGATCCTCGACACATTTTATTCAACGTTTTGGGATTTGGATTTGGGTCACATGAAATGCACGCCCGAATTTAGGAAGGTAAAATTATTAAAGAACGCGCCTAAAGCGACTAACGTGTTATTAACTTTGCGGGAGGCCATGGAAATTCGCTAAATGGCGCGCCCCGAGTTCTAAATATTTTTAAAGACATAATTAAGGAGGGCCACACAATTCGTGATTTTATTCGGCGCGGCGCACCTCGATTTCATTTTTTAAGGATGTTCTAAAATTCGGAGAACTAATGAGCTATTATTATCTATTATGGTTCAACTCCTACTCTAGTTAAAAGGGTTCACATAATTAACATTAAGAATTAACTAACATCAAAATATTTAGGAAGATTTAGGCCCCAAGATCAAGCCCAAACTCAAACAAGGACAACTTCCATTATTGAAGAAATCCTTAGTTTGAGTCCACTGCTTGACTC
>NW_017702237.1:0-1730 GCF_001879085.1 Nicotiana attenuata | reverse complement strand
ATGGCGATCCTATGTTGGAAACGGGTTTGGCAGAGAATTTCGGATGCTGGAATTGGGCTTAAAGGAGTACCTGCTCGAATAAAAGAGAATATCTTCAGAATTGATCGAGCTAATATGCTCAACTGAGTTGTGGTAGCACGGGAAGGTGCATGGGAAGTTAACCAGTGATTTCAGGCTACTTCAGTGTAGTTCTCAGCACGTTCGAGGACGAACGTATGTTTAAGTGGGAGAGAATGTAACGACCCGACCGGTCGTTTTGAGTTCTAGCGCTCCGTTCAGCAGCCTGAGGCCATGAGCAGCTTCATTTCAGGTGTTATGACTTATACGCGTGGTCGGAATTAAGTTCCGGGAAGTTCATAGTTGATTTGGAAAGAGAATTCTCATTTCAGAAGCTTAAAGTTGAAAGAATGAACTAGGATTGGAATTTTGAGTAAACGACCTCGGAATCGGGATCTGAAGGTTCCAGCAGGTTCGTATGATGATTTCGGACTTGGGCGTATGCCCAGATTGGGTTTTGGATAACCCGGGAGTGTTTTGGCGCCTATTGTGGAAGTTGGCATTTTGGAAGAAATTTCATAAGTTTGGTTTGAAGTGCACTTCAGTGTTATCAATGTCCGTTTGGGATTCCGAGACTGTGAATAGTTCCGTATGGTGATTCTGGAGTTGGGGGCGCGATCGGAAGTGAATTCGGAGGCCCGTAGGTCATTTTGGAGCCATTTGGCTAAAGATAGAAATTTGAAGGTTTTTGAAAAGTTTGACCGGAAGTGGACTTTTTGATATCGGGGTCGGAATACGATTCCGGAAGTTGGAATAGGTTCGTAATGCCAAATATGACTTGTGCGCAAAATTTGTGGTCAATCGGACATGATTTGATAGGTCTAAACACCGGAAATAGAAGTTTGGAGTTCTAATGTTCATAATGCTTGAATCGGGGTGTAATTCATGATTTTAGCATTGTTTGATGTGATTCGAGGCCTCGAGCAAGTCCGTAACGTGTTTTGGGATTGGTTGGTAGGTTTGGTTGAGGTCCCGGGGGCCGCGGATGGATTCCGGATGGTTAACGTATCGAGTCCGGAGTTTGAAGAAGGGGCTGGGGCTGCTGCTTCTGGTATTTCCGCTTCTGCGGATTTGGGACCGCAGAAGCGGCCTCGCAAAAGCGAAGAAGAAGGCGCAGAAGCGGCTGGAGGTGGAGCAGCCCAGGACCGCAGAAACGGCCCAAGATCCGCAAAAGCGGAACCGCATATGCGGTGGGCCGTCCGCAAAAGCGGCATCTTTGACCGCAAAAGCGGAACCGCATAGGCGGAAATAATTCCGCAGAAGCGGAAATCCCTGGAGGCAGAAGGTTATTTTGAATCGGGATTTGGCCATTTCTCTCATAATTTTCATGGCTTGGGGCGATTTTTGGAGAGCTTCAAAGAAGGATTTCGTCACCTATGTTAAGGTAAGTTATTCCCACTCATTTCCAAGTTAAATACAAGATTATATCATGGAATTAGACATAAAAATTGTGGGAAAATTGGGATTTTTGGAAGAAAACCTAGAAACTTGATAAATTGGATTTTACCACGAATTTGAGCATGGAATTAGGAGTAAATTATATATTTGAGCTAGTGAAGCTATGGGTAGAGTATATCTTCGAAAAAAAATTCGGATTCCGGGCACGTGGGCCCGAGGGCGTTTTGGGCAACTTTTCGTTCGGGGTTACGAATTGTTACAAATGGGGTTGTAAA
>NW_017702236.1:0-1730 GCF_001879085.1 Nicotiana attenuata | reverse complement strand
TATCCATGGTCATTGAACTTTTGTGTTGTTATCCTAAAAGTCAGTTTTTCCTTTTTAGTTACGTAAAAATCATTCAACTTTGTGTTCATTATACAAAAGTCACTTTTCTTTCCTTTGTTACACAAAAATCATTTTACTTTGCTCTAGTTATCACAAAAGTCACATTTGTACTTGAAAAGTCTATTATGCCCTTGATATATATAAACCTTCATATTTGTATAATACCTTCTATATTATATACTATATTGTAACGACCCGACCGGTCGTTTTTGGAAATTTCGCCCCGATCCCCCATTAACTGTTTCCCCTAAGTTCATTTCTGCTATTTTGGTTTGCCGGGACGTTCGGTGTTGAGTTTTGGAGAGTTTTGGGACACTTAGTCCCCAAATGAGAGCTTAAGAGTTGAAAAATGGTCCGTAATCAGAACAGTGTGAAGACGACCTCGGAATGGAAATTCGATGGTTCCGTTAGCTCCGTTAGGTGATTTCGGGGTTGGGAGCGTGTTCGGAATGTATTTTGGAGGCTCGTAGCTCATTTAGGCTTGAAATGCCAAAGTTTGAATTTTTGAAGTTTCCGGTCCGATAGTGAGTTTTTGATCCGAGGGTCGGATTGGAATTCTAAAAGTTGCAGTAGTTCCGTCATGTCATTTGGGATGTGTGTGCAAAATTTCAGGTCATTCGGACGAGGTTCGGGTAGGTTTTTGATCGAAAACGTGTTTGGTTGGAATTTGAAGTTCTTAGGCTTGAATCTTTGATTAATTCGGGTTTCCGGCGTTGTTTAGGTGTTTTCAGGATTGGTACAAGTTTGAATAAGGTATTAGGTGGTATTAGTACTTTTGGTTGAGGTCCCGAGGGCCTCGGGATGATTTCGGGTGGTTAACGGAAGAGTTTTGGAAGTTGGGAAATAGCAGCACTGCTGCTTCTGGTATCTTTCCGCTTCTGCGGCTTGGGAACCGCAGAAGCGGAGCCTCAGAAGCGGCCTTGGTCGTCGCAGAAGCGAGATTTGCCCTCCCTCTCAGGAACCGCAGAAGCGGTCTCCTTTTCGCTGAAGCGGAACCGCAGGAGCGTTATGTGTCCGCAGAAGCGGACTCTGGTCCATTAAGTGAAAACCGCAGAAGCGGTTGTTTTTCCGTATATGCGGGACCGCAGAAGCGGTCCCTTGTCCGCAGAAGCGGAAATCTCTGGGCAGAAATAGAAATTTCGAGGGTTTGAGTTCATAAGTTACAAAAATCAATTGAGAGCTCGGTTTAAGGCGATTTTGAGTGGGATTTGAAGTGAAGATCACTGGGTAACGTTCTTTGGTACCTTCTTGTTATATTTCATCATTTTACAGTTAAATACACCATTGGAATTCGAATTTAGGATCAAAAATTGGAAGAAACTTCATAGACCTAATTATTGAGTTTTGAGCGGGCAATTGACCTCCGATTTGGGAGATTTTTATATGGTTAGACTCGTGAGAGTACGAGGGTTATAAAAATGTGAAAATTATTCGATTCTGGGGCGTTGGCCTGGAGGGCATTTTGGTCATTTCACCTAATTTTACGCTGTAGCTTTGAATTTATTAGCAAAACCAGGTGTTTGCGATGTTATTTACAATGTGTAATTGAATTGAATAGATTTGAGCCATTTGGAGTCGGATACTCGTGGCAAGAGCGTTATTTCTAGTTGATATTGAGCCGGTTCGAGGTAAGTGGCTTGTCTAACTTTGTGTGGGGGTACGATTTTTCC
>NW_017702235.1:0-1731 GCF_001879085.1 Nicotiana attenuata | reverse complement strand
CACAATATCAACAAATGACAATATATATAGGAACAAAGCAAGAGAATCAACTCAAGAGATTCCGTTCACCAAAAGACGGTACAACTAATGTACAAGGAAATAACTGTAACAGGGAAATACTAAGCGCAATAAGGACAACTCAACAAGGGAGAAATGATACGAAACAACGATTCCATAATACTCAGTTCTACAACAAGGAAGTTAACATGGATCAAATAATTACAATTAAGGAAGTATCGACTAAACATAGGATATCTAACTTCTTTCCAATTAAGACCAATTAATTACACGAGAGATAGAAATAATGCTTTCCAGATAAAGACAAGCAGTTAGGAATGATAATGTGACTACAGAAGGGCAATGTCTACAGTTAAACAAGTAAAAGTCATTTAGGCAACAAGAATAACCAAAAAGGGCAGATAAATTCCAAGTAAGTCGTGTAGAGGTGGAACTAATAACAGGGAACTCAATCGTATCCAGAACAACTTCATATTCGGTGATTACAAGTACCTAAGAGCCTAAAAGGGCAATTTTCCACAAATAAATCCGAGCACGCACTCGTCACCTCGCGTACAGGGAATACAATCAACAAGGAAGACTCAAATCCTAAGGGGAAGTCCCCCAGACAAGGTTAGGCAAGATACTTACCTCGAACCGGCTAAAATCAACTAGCAACCACGTTCTTGCCACGAGTACTCGACTCAAAATGGCCCAAATCTATTCAATTAAATCACACATTGTAAATAATATCTCAAGCAACTGATACTACTATTTAATTCACAGCTAAAGCGCGAAATTAGGCAAAATGACCAAAACGCCCCTCAGGCCAACTTCTCGGAATCGGATAATTTTTACATTTTCAGAACCCTCGTACCCTCACGAGTCTAACCATATAAAAATCTCCCAAATCGGAGGTGAAACACCCCCTCAAAACTCAACAACTTGGTCTATGAAGTTTTACCCATTTTTCACTCAAAATCTGAAATTAAAGGATGAAATTAAGAGGAGATTCATGGAAATTGGTCTAACTCGAGTGAGAAGCACTTACCCAAGTCGCCCAGGTGAAAATCCCTTCAAAAATCGCCAAGAGTCGAGCTCTAGAAGTCAAAATGTGATAAAAATGGTGAAACCCTCGAATTTGGGGTTTAATTCTGTCTGCCCAGCGATTTGTTCATCGCGATCGCGGAACAACGATCGCGATCGCATAGAGGAAATTCGAGAAGGCCCAGAAATGTACATTGCGAACGCGATGATGAGAACGCGAACGCGGAGAAGAAAAAAATAGTGCTTCGCGATCGCGGAAGCATGAACGCGAACGTGTTGAAGGAAAATATTGAGGTCCAGAAGTTGCTATACGCGAACGCGTGAAAGCCTATGCGAACGCGAAGAGGAAATAAACTGGGATTCGCGAACGCGATGAGACAGATGCGAACGCGAAGAAGGATTTCGATGTGGTCTTCAACAATGCATCACGATCGCGGGAGAAGCTTCGCGATCGCGTAGAAGGATATCAGAAGCAGCAACAACAGCAGTTCAAAATAGGAGGAAAATGACCCGTTGAGCATCCGAAACACACCCGAGGCTCCCGGGACCCCGTCTAATCACACACACAAGTCATATAACCTAACACGGACTCGCTCGAAGTTTCAAATCACATAAAACAACATCGAAACGACGGATCAAACCAAAAATCAAGCTTATGAACTTCCAAATCTTCAAAATACGCTTTCG
>NW_017702234.1:0-1731 GCF_001879085.1 Nicotiana attenuata | reverse complement strand
GTCTTAGATCCACAATTAATCCTACGGATCCTTAGGATTGGTATATTCTTTTCTATCCTGTAGTTTGTAGTTTCCCTGAATCATGCCAAGTATCACACCTCTTTCTACCCATCTTGTATATTATCCCCTTTGTTCCGTGTTGAAATAGAACCTTAATTTATTACTTATTTTTTTTACTACATTTTAGATTGTTAGATTTGTTGGTGATTAGATATTAGTATTAGACGAGACTTTATAGATATTAGTATTAGACGAGACTTCACGAAACAATTATTTTTTGATTTCTTTATAGGATAAAATTCTCTATTCATAATTCCTAAGCTGCTTCATAGCTAAAGGGATGCATATCAATATGCAGGTTGTAATTTATATCCCAAGATGTTGATATTACATTATTCAAGCAAACTGTGTTTGTCTAAGTTAAAACACACACGCACACAAAGAAACTCGAACATAATAACAAAGCTCATCGTTTTTATTTTATATACTCAACTACAGCCATATCTTCACTACAACAAAATCAAACTTGTAGAGACAATACAGACATCAACAGCAAGAACAAGAAAAAAAAAGATAATAGCAGAAACAGTTATTAGCTGGTTGCAAAAATACCATGGAAATTAAGTCCTTCTGACGCTAAAAATCCTTTTCAAGCAATTCATAAAAGCCAAACAGCAAATACAATAACAAGACTTAACTTGCAGCATGACTTACTATTGCAACTTGAGTATCTGTATGAACTTCCTTCCCTTTCTTTGTGCGAGTTGTAATAAACATTTCAGACTTTGATGGTTCCTCGTTGTTCTCTTTGGTTGCGCGCTACAAATTACATCAAAGAAGGTATACAAAAGATATCACTTTGTTCTGACAAAGTACAAAAAGAAATAAAAGTAAGATTACAAAGTGTCGACTAAATATTACCAATGCCACACGCACTCTTGCAAAATTAATAGGTCCCATCCGATGCCTCCACTTTTGTTTTTTCCTATTTTCAGAATTCAATTGGCACATTGCCTAACAACAAAGGAAGCATATTAATTAATAAATCAAAAAGGAAAAAAATATATACTGCAACAATAGGTAGAAAATGTAGAAATGCACGGTTTAATCTTACTTGGACATTTTCGTCATCCCAATACTCAATCAATTGACGGAACTGAACTTCAGATATCTCATTGGGTCGATTTTGTAGCATTTGTTCAATAGTAGCATTTTTATCAAAATATTTCTTCTTAATATTCCTCTTGTGTCGCTTCCTAAGCATCACGAAGACCAGTCATTACCCACTTCTCTCCTTCAGCTGGAATTAAGAACTTGGACTGTGCAAAACAACACACACACACACACATATCTTTTCTTAGTAGGAAAAATCAAAAAATATATAATTAAAAATTAATTATTCTTACATTGACATATTCCCACATTCGTCGCTTAATATCCTTTGACACAGCATGACAACTAGTATTCACCAAGGGGATAAATCTTGGATTCCTTGCAATTGTTCCTAAAAGGTTGGTCAAATCAGATACTCTCTTGTCAGTTGGTCCAACTGCTTGTCCTTTATGAAATGTCACCTCCTCTCTTTCTTCAAAACTTCTTGCATGAATATTCTTGCATGTTGTTTTTTCTCGAACTCTTTTCTTCTGTGATGTCCCTAGATTGGTATAACAAGAAAGACATAAGAAGAAAAAATCAAAATATGTAAAATAATTATAAGGTTTAAGACATACC
>NW_017702233.1:0-1731 GCF_001879085.1 Nicotiana attenuata | reverse complement strand
TTGCAAATTGTCTCTCTCTTTTGCTCTCAATTTAGTTTCACTTCTGCATTTGTGCAATCCCTGTAAAAGAGAACAATTACTGTTATTTAATGAGTTAGTAATCAGAGTTTGATTGAGACTCAATTGATGATCTTCCATCGAAGTTGAGTCCATGAACAATACAAACTCCAACCCTATCCTTTATCCGGATTGTGTCCCCTTCCCATGAGGATACTTTCTTTCCTCATTCAATATGCAACCTTTTCGATCAGTTCAGGAGATATTGATGCTTTATCCTTGAGACTTATCTCCTTCACGTGTATCACACATATATAGGTTGATAAACACTGTGTCTCACATGATGGACCTGTTCCATGACCGAGTGCATTTGTCATTCTTCAAAACTTCACCTAAACTTGGGCCAACAAATAGAGTTCAGTAAGTAGTAGCAGCAGCAACAACAGTGAAATCACAGCTTCATGGTAGTCCCAGCTACCGAAACTTCCCGAACTACACGTGGCCTGATTCCTTTATAGACAAGGATATGTAGGCAGCTCAGATACCAGGGCTCGGTCACATTCCCCTTTCTCTTAGTTTTAGTTTCTCCAAATAAGGGTCGGGTCAAAAAAGCTGTCTAGTCATTCTTTGTCTGAAAACTCTTTGCGTTTCCAATCAAAGAGGGGCAGCTGTAGACATGTGATTTTTGACCCTCCCCAAGATTTTTCATATTCTAGCACGTAAATATTTAATTTAGGCCTAATATAGCTATTTCAACTAATTTTTACTCTTTTAATTTATTTTAAATGGAAATTACAAGAAAAAAATTGTTCCATTAATGTTTTGTTAGTCATTTTTAATCTTAAAAAATACCAAAAAAATATATAGTTTCTTTTAATGGTCAGTCTTATTTTAACAGTTAATAAGTGATATTTAGTCCCGTTCGCGAGAAAAGAATAAAACTTGGGCTCGAGCAACCAATTTTTAGGCCTAATTTTGGACCTAGCCCATAATTCCCATGCCCATAATTCCTAGGCCCATACCCCTAACCCAATACCTACCCCTATATATAGTATCTAAAACCTAAAATAAGAGGGAAGACAACAAGAAAAAGGGAAACACGGCAGAAGCAAAGATTAGGCAGAAAATTTTCATTAAATTTTTCTTTCAACATTTCGGGTCTTGAATCCTGGGTTTAAAGAAGAGTTGATAAAGATTTTGTTGTTGCTGCTGTATTGCTTCTTCAATTTCCAGATTTTATTTATTTGGTCTCACCCTCTAGTAGGTATGTAAATTTCTAGCTTTGTTATGAACGTAAAGTAAGTAAAGTTTGATCTATTCATGATAAATCTGTGTGAGATATTTCAGATTTGTTTGTTTATTCTTTAAGTTTGGTTAGTTCACATTTTCAATCAATGTTATGACATAAATGCCTGCTTCAATTAAATGTCAAGTTGTTTAAGCTAATAAATTGATATCTAGATGGGGGTTGCGGTTTGGGCTCATAATTATTCAACTGATGTCGAGCAAATTTTATCTAGGTTGTATGATTATTGATTTTGTAATGGAGATGCGCAGGGTATATGCAAAATGTGCATACTTATTTGGAATCATGTACTGTTTCATGTTCATAACTTGAGATTTAAGTAGAAGAATATTTATAAGTGGGGTTTGAATAAGCTCCTGATATTACTAATTTGATTTACTCCTGGATGCAATACCGGTTTCCTCGGTCGAAATTGTTTCATAGTTAAT
>NW_017702232.1:0-1731 GCF_001879085.1 Nicotiana attenuata | reverse complement strand
AATCATCTGTGTTGCATCTTACTAACTGGTAATCTTAATTTTTCCATAGTCTTTAACTTTGTTATTTTCTTTTAATTAGCTTCTTCTTCTTCTTCTTCTTCTTCTTCTTCTTCTTCTTCTTCTTCTTTTTTTCCCGTTTTCTTTCAATTTTGTAGCGTAGGTTTGTTTAATCATGGTTAAATTAGGGCTAATTAGTTAAAAACACTCATTCAACACCTAGGGGATCATTAATAGGTGAAAAATTGGACTAAAAATATGCAGACTTGAAACCCTAATTTGCGGCCGCACTTTATTTTGTGCGGACCGCAATGTATAACTTCCGAAAGCTGATAATTGAGGACCGCGGCCGCAATGGATTTTGTGCGGTCCGCGGTGAAATATTTGCGGCCGCACTTCATTTTGTGCGGTCCGTAGTGCCTAGATTCAGAGAGTGGGTAGTCTGACCCCCACCTCTGGGCGGACCGTGGTGCCTTTTTGTGCGGTCCGCGGTGACATCTTTGCGGCCGCACTTCATTTTGTGCGGTCCGCGGTCTGCAAATTCTGAATGTCTGCAATTTAATTCTGCATTGTTTCATCTGTTACTAGGATACTAACAAGACTAGAATGTATTCTCTTTGTAGATAATGGTGAAATCACGAGGCGGAAGCGATAAACAGAAAGGGAAAGTTGAGTCCTCCCGGGGGAGGGGACGTGGAAAGATAAGGTTGACACCCCAAGCTCGGCAAGCAATAAAGGCGACAAGAAAAGGCATAAGGGCTGCTGATAGAGCTGCTTCCCATTCATCGGGAAGTGAGTATGAGCCTTCCCGGGAGGCATCTGATTCTGACTCAATCCTTGAGTATGTGGATGACTTCCCGGAGAGGATGGGACTGACAGAAGACCCTACTCCTCAGGGATCCCCCACTGCCCAAGCATCAGTGCATATATCTTCTGAGTCGTCTAAGGGCTCAGCTGCAGGCAGTGACAATGCCTATTCTACCTCACCTACAGCTTCACTATCCGGTAAGGGTCCAGTAGAAGAAGGAGGAGAAAAAGAAGAAGGGGGTGAGCCCCAGGTGGGAGGAGTAGAGAGAACAAGGAACCCGGATGCATGGCAAGACAGATTCGTAAGTGAAGTGGCCTACCACAAGTTCAGAGAATGGTGGCCTGAGAGGAAGTTGATTCTTGAAAGGAGTTTCATCGATAGAGACCTCTTTCCTCACAACCCCAATGTGAGAAGACAGTTTAGAGAGAGAGTGGTTGGGATTACTTCATAAGCAATTGTGAGGATGCAAATGAGCACCTGGTCAAGGAGTTCTACACCAATGTTGCCCACATAAAAAAGGGCACTACAGTGACCAAGGTGCGGAATTTGAAAGTAAAATTTGATGGAAAAACGGTCAATGATTACCTGGGCTTGATGGAGGAGGATGAGACATTGTACTTAGAGAAGGTAGCTTTGGGGGAGGATGTCCGTCCGTGGTTAGCCGAGTACTTGGCAATCCCAGGTACCACCCCAGCATGGTTGACAGCGGGGGTAAAAATTTTGAGGAGAACCCTTAACTTTGAAGCAAAAGGGTGGGAAACTTTTGTTTGTAGCAGGCTAGACCCCACCACTCACGACAACTCTCTTCCTATCTCCCGGGATATATTGGTGGCATCGATCATGGCGGGTTTCCCAATCAACATCGGGAATGTGATGTCCAGGGTGATTACACGGGTGGTGAACGAAGGTGATAGAAACTACACTTT
>NW_017702231.1:0-1731 GCF_001879085.1 Nicotiana attenuata | reverse complement strand
GTTGGCCGGGTATGGCACCTATTGTGCAACCACTGATCAGTTGGGTTTTACCGAGCTCCACGTGGCCGGGTACGTTTTTACCGAGCCTATTACGGCCGGGTACGATATGATGATGATGATGCCCACAGAGGCGTATGTTTTAAAAGTTTATGTATATATACATATGTATTACGCATTTCATGTCAGTAGCCTTAGAGGTACCCGATGTTACAGGTTGTTTATTCTCTACCCCTGCTTACGTTACTGTTCGTACTTATGGTTCCCTGCCTTACATACTCAGTACTTTATTCGTACTGACGTCCTTTTATTTGTGGACGCTGCATGTCGTGCTGCAGGTCCTGATAGACAGGCAGGCGCAGCTCCCCCACCATAGTAGGTTATCCAGTTCAGCGGTGATTGGCGAGATCCCTTCTTCGGACTTGCCTTGGTCTTGGTATGCATTTTTGTTATAGATATTATGGGTATGCCGGGGCCCTGTTCCGGCTATGTTGCAACACTTATGTTCCTTTAGAGGCTCATAGACAGGTGTCGACTCATGTATAGTTTGGTAGGCCTTGTCGGCTGGTTTTTGTTGTATAGTCTCTCATGGTAGTGTGGTAGCTCGTACCTTATATATAGTTTCTTGATTGTCTAGTCATCCCATGTTATGTATGTTCATGCCATCATATTTTATTGTTGGTTGTCCATGACCAACGTCTACCATTTATATTAATTTCGTCAGCCCTAAAAGATAATAAAGAAGGTTAGATAAAATGTATGTTGGTACTCGGTAAGTATGGCCGGGTGCTAGTCATGGCCCTTCGTTTGGGTCGTGACAAACTTGGTATCAGAGCAAGTCTGTCCTAGGGATTGTCTATGAGCCGTGTCTAGTAGAGTCTTGATTATGGATGTGTAGCGCGCCACATTTATAATCAGGAGGCTACATGACATCTAGGGTTGTTACCTTCTTCCTGAATCTAGATCGTGCGTAGAATTGAGTTGTAAGTGTTCATCTTTAATATTCACCTTGTTTTCTTTCAGCGATGCCTTCGACTAGGAAGCAAACAATTAGTAGACGGCTTGATACAGCTGCGGGAGAGGGTACCAGTCAGGTGCCCCAAGCCAGAGCGGGCCAAAGTGAGGCTCAGAGTGAGATGCCGTCTCATACCTCATCTACTCCGTCTCCTCCAGAGGATATTAGAAGGAACCTAGCACCTCCAGTTCCTCCGTCTGGCACTACAGACCAGGATATGCGGAGTGCTTTGCAGTTATTGACTAGCTTGGTAGCTGCTCAGGCTCAGAGGCAGAATACAGGTGCTGCTGATAAACCAGTTAGTACGAGAGTTCGTGATTTTATTAATTTAGACCCTCCTGTGTTTACCGGATCAGATCCGAAGGAGGACCCGCAGACTTTTATTGATCAGGTTCATCGTACACTGCGGGTTATGCATACTAGTGATACAGAGGCAGTAGAGTTGGCTTCTTATCGGCTACGGGATTTAGCGGTTCTCTGGTATGATAGTTGGGAGAGATCCAGGGGTCCGAACGCTCCTCCAGCTGTGTGGAAGGAATTTTCTGAGGCCTTTCTTCGTCACTACTTGCCAGTTGAGATACGACGAGCTAGAGCTGATAAGTTCTTGAACCTTAGACAAGGTAATATGAGTGTGCGAGAGTATAGTATGCAGTTTGATTCTTTAGCAAGGTATGCTCCCCATATAGTAGCAGAGATGAGTGATAGGGTGCATCTGTTCG
>NW_017702230.1:0-1732 GCF_001879085.1 Nicotiana attenuata | reverse complement strand
TGGATTGGGGGCGCTCAGACCTACTACAATCACTTTACAGTTAGCAGATAGGTCACTAGTCATGCCAGAAGGAATTATTGAGGATGTGTTAGTTCGAGTGGGAAAGTTTATTCTTCCTGCTGATTTTATTGTTCTTATTACGAGGCAGATGAGGAAGTGCCCATTATTTTGGGGCGACCATTCTTGGCTACTGGTGGAGCAATTATTGATGTGAGGGCAGGGAAGTTAAAAATGAGAGTTGACGATGAGGAGGTCACTTTTAATGTGTACAAGGCACTTAAGCTCCCTAAGCATTATGAGGACTTGTGCATGATTACTGTGGTAGAATCGAAGGGGATAGAGCAGAGTCCTTATGTGAAGTGTAGTGATCCAGATGGGACAACTGAGTTAGAGGAGGTAGTGTTGCAAGCTGGGTGTGTAAAGACGATTGCAAAAAGAGCCAGAGATGAAAGAGGAGACCTTCCGAGAGTGTGCAAAAAGGCTAGACTTTATGGGAGAAAGAAGAAGAGAAAGCGCCCAGCCTGAGCAGAGTAGCAGAGTCGTGCCACGACTATAAATAAGGCGCTTGTTGGGAGGCAACCCAATATGTATATCTTTTAGTTATTGATTTTCTTTTCGTGTCAAGTTTTGTGTTGTTTTTATTTTGCAGAGTAGGGGAAGTCTGAGTACCCAAGGATGAAGCTGAGGAGCATGTTTGAGCTTAAGTGTGGGGTCGTCCCGAACCTTAATATTGAGGATCATGTCCGAGCTAGGCCCGAGGGGCGAGGGGGGCTCAGGGAGTATTTCTCACCCTTGTGTTAATACTTTTCTATGTAATAATGCATCGAGGACTATGCATAATATAAGTGTGGGGTAAGTGTGGGGTGGGGAAACTACTTTCTGAAGTGTAATTGTATAAAACTAATTTTTTTTTAAATTAGTTTTTCTTTTAGAACTCGTAGTAGACATAGTCTAGGTTTTAAAATAAAAAAAAACGAAAATTAAAAAAAAAATTTAGAAAAAGTTCGGACTTTTCCCGACGATGGATCTTTTTGGACAATTTTCTTGATGGATAAAAGTCCGATTTAAAAACACCAAAAAGATTTTTATTTTCTTTTATATTTTTTTATTTTCTATTTTTTTTATAATAGCTAGGTAGTATTCCTTGGATTTTCTTTAGGCACCGGTTCTTTTCCAAGGATGTAGCTCGAACCGGGCATTTTAATTTCTTTTTAGGAGTAGTTTAGGAAGAAACTGAGTCGTTCTGAGATACTCATTGACATGATTGATGCTGGCACATTAGGCTATGACATACATTCTGTTTTCCCGTGTACTTGGTTTGAATTGTGAAGCCTAAGTAAAATAAATAGCCTATTTTGTGATGCCTTTTCTCAGCTTTTTGACTTGTAGGCTGCATAGCAATATTGCTTAAATTTCTTAATTATGTATGCTTACTTGACTTGAGAGTTGAACAGAACCGTCTTGATTGAGTCATGTGCAACATGTGTGTAAGGATTCGTGATTTTCTATGCTATCCTGTGTAGTCTAGAACTTGCCCCATGTGTTAATTGAAGCGAAATTGTAAGTTGTGCTAATCTAGGAGGTGACGTAGGCATTTTCTTTCTTGATCATGGATGTGCTAGTCACATAAAAATAAAATTTTCCATTGTTAGCCCCTTTGCGCCTATAGACCTTTCTTTGGCACCCACATTACAAGCCATACCCTTATTTTGTTCTTAATTTGATATTGATT
>NW_017702229.1:0-1732 GCF_001879085.1 Nicotiana attenuata | reverse complement strand
ACTGTGTGACAGAGGTAATCTTGTAGCTTTCACCTCTACCAAGTGCTTTGTGATTAACCTTACCACTGACAAGATTGTTTTGCAGGGAAAAAGAGTTAACAATATTTACATTGTAGATTTGTCCACTCTGTCAGAAAATGAACTCACTTGCCTAAGTGTGTTGGTTAATGATCCCTCCTATGGCACAAAAGACTTGGTCATGCAAGTCTGAATCAGCTAAACAAATTAGTCTCCAAGGACTTGGTGATAGGGTTACCCAACATCAAGTTCAAGGAAGACAAAGTTTGTGAGGCATGTGCAAGGGGGAAGCAGGTAAGATCATCCTTCAAAACCAAGAAAATGGTAAGCACGTCCAAGTCGTTGGAACTGGTTCATATGGATCTTTGTGGTCCAATGAGAACAATGAGCAGAGGTGGAAAGAAATATGTAATGGTACTTGTTGATGATTATTCTAGATTTACCTGGGTACTATTTCTAACATCTAAAGATGAAGCATTTGATATGTTTACTACTTTTGTTAGAAAAACTCAGAAACAACTAGGAAATCAACTTGCATCCATTAGGTTTGATCATGGAACTGAATTTGAAAATGCAAAGTTTGCTGAATACTGTGATGAAAATGGTATAGATCATAACTTCTCTGCCCCTAGGACTCCTCAGCAAAATGGAGTAGTTGAAAGAAAGAACAGGACCCTTGAGGACATGGCTAGGACCATGCTACTTTCTAGTAAACTGCCTCGCAACTTCTGGGCAGAGGCTGTAAACACTGCATGTTACATAATCAATAGATTCATGACTAGACCTCTTGTAGAGAAGACTCCCTATGAGTTACTTAAAGGGAGAAAACCAAATATATCCCATCTTAGGGCATTTGGTTGTAAGTGCTTTGTGCACACCAATGGAAAGGACTCCCTAGGTAAGTTTGATCCCAGAAGTGATGAGGGAGTATTCTTGGGATATTCTTCACAAAGCAAAGCATATAAAGTGTTTAACAAAAGAACTTTGTGTGTAGAAGAAAGTGTGCATGTAGTATTTGATGAAACTAACATTCTTTCTGAGAGACAGGAACCTGAAGATGAAGCCATTGGATTGGTAAAGGACTTGACTGAAGCATCAACTCAGGTCAAAGTGGCACCAACAGAAGGAACAGGTGATGGAACAGGTTCTTCCATACAGGGCAACCTGACAGGGGGAACTAATCAAAGAGGAACTGAAATACATCCCTTAAAGGAACCTGTTCATAACCATGTTCCTCAGCAACAGAACATGGGAGAAACATCTAGCAGAAACCAGTTGGTTGTGAAACCTCACAAGTATCAAAGTTCTCATCCCATTGAGAACATTATCACTGATCCAACATCTGGAGTTAAAACTAGATCACAATTAAAGAATCTGTGTGCTTTTGATGCTTTTCTATCTATTATTGAACCTAAAAATGTTGTTGAAGCTTTGCAGGATACAGATTGGGTGAATGCAATGCAGGATGAACTCAACCAATGTGAAAGAAGTCAAGTTTGGCATCTAGTTCCAAGACCCAAGGAGAGATCAATCATGGTACAAAATGGGTCTTCAGAAACAAACTTGATGAAGATGGAACAGTTACAAGAAACAAGGCAAGATTGGTGGTCCAAGGTTACAGCCAAGAGGAGGGCATAGACTATGATGAGACTTTTGCTCCAGTTGCAAGACTAGAGGCAATCAGACTTCTCATAGCCTTTGCAGCACACATGGA
>NW_017702228.1:0-1732 GCF_001879085.1 Nicotiana attenuata | reverse complement strand
ATTTGGTTCTCTTGTTCAATTCTCGATTACGTCTGTTTCCGGGAAAGCTTAAGTCGAAATGGAGTGGACCTTTTGAAGTGGTGCTTGTGACTCCGTTTCAAAAATGGAGAGATCTTCAGAGTTAATGGGCACAGAGTCAAGCACTATCTTGGCAAGATTGATGACAGCCACGTGGTGGCAATAATCCATCTAAAGTGATTTGATGGTAACCTGCGTCATGCCGCGATGTTAAATCAGGCGCTTCTTGGGAGGCAACCCATGTGTCTTTTTTTTCCCTTTGATTTATTTGTAGTGTAGGATTTGCTTTTGGACTAACTGGTTGTGAGATGTGTGTAGGGTTGTTTTGATGCAGTGCAGGACCAAATTGGAAAAATGTTGCACTCTCTGAAGTTTGGACCGCTGCCGCATTGCATTTTTCGCGGCCGCAATGGGCTTATTGCGGGGGGAAAATATCATTGCGGTCCGCAGTGTTGAATGGTCAAAAGTGGAGGTTATCTAAACGGTCCGCGATGCCCTACCGCAGCCGCGAAGCATTTTCTACGGTCCGCGTTGAACTCCTTGCCAGTGCTTCTTGTGGTTAAGTACCGCGGTCCGCGGTGCATTTTATACGGACCGCGTTGGGTAAGTAGCGTGGGTCCCAGGTCCTTTTTCTATAAATAGGACCTCAGGCACCCATTTACACTTTTCGCCATTTGCTCTCTAAATAGAAAAAGTACTGTTGATCACGCCCTAAGACAAATTCAAACACTGATTCTCAATCATCTGCATTGCATCTCATCTCTGGTACTTCAAATCTTTCCGTAGTCTTTAATTTTGTTTTAATTTGTTAGTTCGTAGTTCTTCTTCTTCCCTTTTCTTTCAGTTTTTAACTTAGGGTTTCATAATGTTGCTTAGATTAGGGTTAATTAGTCAAACATGGTGATTGACTACCTAGTGGGTTGATAATATGTGGATTAAGGCTAAAAATGAGAAAATTTTTGAAACCCTAGGTTGGTGTTGCTGACCGCGACCGCGGTAGATTTTTCGCGGTCCGTGAGGCCTCTCCGTGGCCGCGATGGTTTTTCCGCGGTCCGCAGTGGTAAACTTCAGAGGGGCCAATTTTAAAAACCGCGGTCGCGGTCGATTTTTCGCGGTCTGCGGTGCCTTACTGCGGCCGCACATCATTTCTTGCGGTCAGCGGTGCCCTAAATAACAGAGTAGGTATTCTGAACCCCACTCCACTGCAGTCCGCTGTGCAATTTTATGCGGTCCGCAGTGGTGCCTTTGCACCCGCAATGCTTTTTATGCGGTCTGCGGTCAGCTATTTTTATTCATATTCTTCACTGATTGTTCTGGTACTGTGATACTAACAAGCACTAGATGAATTCTCCTTGCAGACAATGGTTAAATCACGAGGCGGTGGTGACAAACAAAAAGGAAAAGGAGAGTCCTCCTGGGGTAGGGGACGAGGAATGATAAGATTGACCCCACAAGCTCGGAAAGCAATTGGAGATTTAAGAAAACAAATCAAGGCTGCAGATAGAGCTGCTTCCCATTCAGAGAGAAGTGAGTATGTACCCTTCCGGGAGGCATCTGAGTCTGATTCAGTGCCAGAGTATGTTCCTGACTTCCCGGAGAGACTGAGATTGAGAGATGAACCCACACCTCTGGGCTCTCCTACTGCTCAAGCTTCAGTTCAAATTTCTTCTGAGTCGTCTGAGGGCTCAGCTGAGAGCAGTGATAGTGTAGCCTC
>NW_017702227.1:0-1732 GCF_001879085.1 Nicotiana attenuata | reverse complement strand
GAGAGTTAACCTATCAATCACTATCTTTAGACCCACTAAACTCTTCAGAACCAGTTTCCCAGATATTTGAATCACAGTTGAAGGTTGCTTTACTAACTACGATTGCAAGTAACTTGAACAGCTGAAAATTAAAATGCTAAGGTTGTAAACAATGATGAGAAGAAGCTAAGGCAATGATTTCCCCTATTGGAAGAATCCCTTCTGTTTATGCTCACACAAATTTACCAACACATCTCTATCAATCATGAACGCTCACCTTACCGTAAATCTCTCCCGAGTAATCACAGTAATTTACTAATTGCACTCTCCCAAGATACAATAGCTTGCTTTAGTTAGCACAATTCACCTTAGATTACACCCAAGGCTTCGTTATCCCTAATGCCGCCTTTAAACCTGCAATTATACATTCCTCTTATACTTTGGGAGTGGTGTTGTTCAACAATAACCTAAATATGCACTCTTTTCCAAGTTATGCACACTAAATAGGCACAGCTAATTGAGGATCCTGTCAATTAACTACAACAAGCACAAAGTTGAACAAATAGAGATTGAAGCTAGCAATTTGTATTCACATAAACAAGATGTTCATCCCCCAATAGGTTCTATCAAAGCCTTAGACAAAGAATTTAGCTACTCATGGCTATGGAAAAACAAACTAAGATAGAATTCATCATCACTAGCAATAAAAATCAAAGAAAAGAAGAAAGATATTTTGGGTGATCTCTCACAACTGTTCTCCTTGCCAAGATACTCTAGAATTCAATACATGCCTCTCTTGGGCGAAGTCTTGTATTTAAAATAGGGTTTAGGTCTAAAAATCCCGTGTTTTACACTTTAGTCCCTGAAGTTTTCTGCTTCCGCCGCGGTTCTGCCGCGGTCGCGGTCAAACCGCGGCTAAATGCCCTCTCTGAATCTTGTTTTATCCGCAGCTATCTTCCACCGCGGTTCTACCGCGGTCAAACCAGTTTTCTGAATCTTCAGGCCTGTTTTGCGTGGTTTACTTGTGGAATTTCACAGTTGGCCTCTATTTCTTCATTATTGACTCCAAAAATACTCCCTAGCCTTCCCTGATCATATATCACCTGCAAATCATGAAAAGTACTACTAAGAGCATTTTGTTATCACTTTTATCATCAAAACCATACAAGAAGGTGATTATTTAAGGCATGATTATAGTGAAATTCACCTATTATCAGCACCCCACACTTAAACCTTTGCTCGTCCTCGAGCAAGTTAAACCACACTTCTGGGCCTACCCGTTTGATACATTACCCCAATTTATGCCACACTCGCCATTACGAAGGACCAACCTAAGCAATGCAACAATCATACCTCAGATGCAGACTCTCATGCCATGACACACTCGTGCTCACTCTAATTACTCTAACAGAAGTGAAGATTTACTTTTTCTTCCTGAGTCACATGCCCTCACATCACAAGTCTAAGAGAAGTTCCCCACACATAAAATTCAGACAATAAGGAACCAAGGATAGAAAGAATTCACTCACTCTCAGCAAAGAGCATTCATATGCTACACAGACACACCATAAGCTTGCCCCTAGTGTACTACTCCACTAATCGAGTTGTTCAGTCAAAGATCAAGAGGTCTTCATTTGGTTGTAATGTAGGCTAAGGGACGGGTAGGATATATTTGGATATAGTGACTAACCTCCTAAGCACTTATAATCATACTTCCTTTTATTTCAATTTCCATGCTCAGCCCAATCGTTCT
>NW_017702226.1:0-1732 GCF_001879085.1 Nicotiana attenuata | reverse complement strand
ACTATGTGTTTAAATACTGCAATATTTCTTTCACAGAATCCGTACTAACTTGTTACCTTTTTGTTGTTTTTACTTTTATTTTTTTATTCCCCTTCCCAAAAAGGTTAGTTCGTGCATTCTGGCATCGTCATCCTACTCCACAAGATCTAAGGGCCCTCCACCTCCTCCTCCTCCAAGTCCTATCAAGAACAGGGGCAAAGCAAAAATGGAAGATTTGAACAACGCCAGAAAGGAGAATTCGATTGAAAGGGTAGAGGTTCCTCAGGTTATTCAGGTATCCAAAGAAAGTGCCGCTCAGCTCGAACAAAAGTTACTGAAATTTCAAGAAGAACTAGACCAAGTTCGGAACTTGGCAAGTCTGTCATTCTCCCTCACTACTCCAGACATCAACTTTCCCAATGCTCAACACCCCATCCCAAGGCCGCAAAAACAGCCCGCTACTCATTGCAACAGACATCCCAACAACACTCCACTCCTCATTCCTGAACCATCAAATAATCATCCCCACCACACTCCCATATATGTGAAAACCTTGCCACACTACACCAAACCCATTACAAACACACCAGAATCTGATGACAAAGATTCTCTCATCAAGAGCTTGGCTGCCGAGCTCAAGAAATTGATCGGTCGAGTACAAGGTGTTGAAGGAAACAAAGGCATTGAAGGGCTGAATTATGAGGATCTTTGCATCCAGCCAGACGTTTAACTTCCCGAGGGGTACAAACCTCCCAAGTTCGAAATGTTTGATGGCACAGGAGATCCCAGGGTCCATTTGAGGACCTACTGTGATAAGCTGGTCGGCGTAGGAAGAGATGAAAAGATTCGCATGAAACTCTTCATGAGAAGTTTGAAAGGCGACGCGCTATCTTGGTACATCAGCCAAGATCCCAAGAAGTGGACAAGCTGGGTAGGAATGGCGTCCAATTTCATGGATAGGTTCAGATTCAATACAGAAAATGCACCAGATGTCTTCTACATCCAGAATCTGAAAAAGAAACCTAATGAGACATTCCGCGAGTATGCTACTCGTTGGAGATCCGAGGCTGCTAAGGTCAGGCCGGCCTTAGAGGAAGAGCAGATGAACCGATTTTTCGTTCGAGCTCAAGATCCGCAGTATTATGAGAGGTTAATGTTGATAGAGGGCCAGAAGTTCTCCGATATCATCAAGCTGGGAGAAAGGATTGAAGAGGGCATTAAGAGCGGAATGGTCACTAATTTTGAAGCACTGCAGGCTACCAACAGAGCCCTGCAATCTGGTGGCGCATCCAAGAAAAAGGACGTGAGTGCCGTGATGGTTGCACAGCGAACCAAGTCCCCAATAATATACCAAGCCTACCCGGTACCCCCCATCACATACCAGCCTATTCCCAATTACCAAGCACCTCCACCCTCTCACCAAACTCCATCACCTGCTTACCAATCATCCCCCTCCCCCACATATCAACCTACCTCACCAAGATATTCCCAAACTGCACCCGTCTACCAAGCCTATAATGCCCACTACCAATCACCTCCCGCCCGCCAAAACTTCCCCAGGCCACGCCCTAACTTTGACCGCAAACCTCCCAGGAAATACACCGCCATCGCCGAGCCAATCGACCAGCTATATGAAAGGCTCAAAGCTGCTGGTTACGTCACCCCAATCCCCGCCATAACTCTAGATAATCCTTCCCAGTGGGTCAACCCAAATAAAACCTGTGCATACCATTCCGGCATGAAAGGGCATACC
>NW_017702225.1:0-1732 GCF_001879085.1 Nicotiana attenuata | reverse complement strand
GGTACAGCTTGGACACTGAGATGTTGAAATTAAAATTGGCCCTATATTTGACATCTGGAGTTTATATGTTCAATTGGTTAGTAAAATAGTCAGTGATGATTATTATCGTTAGTTTTGCTTGGTTTGTATTCATTATGCCTAGTCGGACTGATGGATGAAATGTATTAACATGAACTGTCTCAAACTGCCATGAATATTATACTGATAATCAACATGTATGAGCTAGTCAACATCATTAGTTTGTTAGTCTAGATATTCAAATTGAATGTAATTTGCGATTGGAATAGCTTCTGGGATTTAGAGTAAAGTTGTGTTGATGAATGAATATTTAATCGGAACTTTGCATGAATCACTTGAGTGTTGTAGCGTTAAATAAAACCAAATCAAAATAATCAGTGCTTGATGTTAGTAATATTCTGGTCTGTGTTCATTTTAATATTATTTGTGCATTCCATGAAAATCTATTAGGTGAAGATAGCTGAAGCAGGTAAATTAGATGTTCAAACAGTCCATGTCCTGCTAATTGGAATAATTGTATACTGTTCCCTATAATAATTGATAGAATAGAGTGCCCATTTGTCTTCTTTTTTTTTTCTTCAGTTCTAGGCTTTGCTTCTTGGATTGAAGGCCCAGGTCTTGCGATAAATATTGGTTGGTTTGGACCTGGGCCAAAGTTTTCATTCGTGTATTATGGATGTTGGCAATAATTGGAGAAACTCCAGGTCAGGTCAGGGAATCGAGCCCATGACCCCTTCTACGAATTCCGACCAGTTGATGCAGACTGTGTCGCGTGACTTGGGCTTTTGGGCCTGAAGTTCATAGGAAATTCGGACTGGTACTAGCCAAAGGATAAGTGGGGTTTTCCTATATAACATCAACTAATTAGGATTTTTCCCTTCATTTTTAGAGACGAGATAAAATAGAAAATCATAATTGCATTAGGTTTGTCTTTTAAGTAATAAATGAGACGATCCTCGCTAAACAAAACAAACAAATTGCGGGGCCCTCGATGAATGCTATAAAAATACTTAGAATTCGGGTGAACCGTTTAGCGAACACGGTTTTTTCCCAAAGATAATAAACGCGTAGTTGCTTTAGGCGCGTATTTTAATAATATTACCTTCCTAAATGCGGGTGCACATTTATGTGACCCAAATCCAAATCTCAACGAAGTCGAAATGTGTTAACAATCACGGGTGCACTGGTGCGACGTGGTTCGAGATGCATTTTCACGACGTTGCAATTCTTATAAAAAATAAAAAAAAATATAAAAGCGGTTTACTAATAAAAGCACATGAGTTTGGACATGTTTTGCAGATAAAATCAAATACAACAGTTGAGCGACCGTGCTAGAACCACGGAACCCGGGAATGCCTAACACCTTCTCCCGGGTTAACAGAATTCCTTACTCGGATTTCTGGATCGCGGACTGTTAACAGAGTCATAATTTCCTCGGATCGGGATTCAACCGGTGACTTGGGACACCATTAATCTCCCAAGTGGCGACTCTGAATATTAATAATAAATCCCGTTCCGATTGTCCTTTAATTGGAAGATTACACCCTCGCGGGTGTAGTGAAAAGGAGGTGTGACATAAAGCATCTACAATCAGAATACAAATAATCTACAATTTATCTACAATTTCTGCAATATGTCTTCTTCTTCTTCTTCTTCTTCTTCTTCTTCTTCTTCGTAGTTTCAATCTAGAAATTCAGTACAAAACCAATCTAAT
>NW_017702224.1:0-1732 GCF_001879085.1 Nicotiana attenuata | reverse complement strand
AGGAAGTTCGTTTAATGTTGCTGAGGGTCTTCTGTTTGTGTACCCAGAAAAAAGTCCCTTGTTCTGCAACAGTGTAGCATGTTATTTGTGATCTGGAACGATTCAGCTTGTATCGCAGGCACAATAATGGCAGTGGCCAGATTGTCAGCTGTGGGTTGTGCCCAGTCATAAAGTGCACCCTCAGGCACAGGAGGTGCCAATTGCTCATCCCTGATGTTCCCGTTGGGGTCGTTCACGTCGCCCATGTTAATTTCGAGTTGGTGTGTTTGTTGTGATTGTTGAAGTCTTTTGTTTGCACGATTCAATGCCCGGAATGTCTTCTCGGGGTCTGAGAGTCCTTCAAGTAGTTCTCCAGTCCTCGTAGAATTTCTAGGCATGCACCTGTGTACCCAGATCAACAACCGTCAAAATTTTCAATGAAAAAGTTGGTAGAGAGAAAACTGACTACAATAAGAATCTTTGTATTTCTATCAATGGCAATTGATAATTCCGTTAACTCCCCGGCAACGGCGCCAAAATTTTGATCACGCCCAACTATGCCGCATAAAAGGACAATGCGGTCGCTACAAATATAATCCGGTTTACAAGTCCGGAGTCGAATCCCACAGAGAGTTAACCTATCAACTGCTACCTTCAGACCCACCAAGTCTTCAGAACCAGCTTCTCAAATATTCAAATTCTCAGTTGAGTGTTCTTTAATAACTAGTTTGCAAGTAATTAAAAGGCTATAACTAAACTAGAAGGGTTGTAAACAATTATGAGAAAAAGCTAAGGCAATGATTTCCCCTATTGATGGAATCCCTTCTGTTTATGCTCATACAAATTTACCCACACATCTCTATCAATCATGAACGCTAATCTTACCGCAAATCTCTCCCGAGTAATCATAGTAATCTACTATTGCACTCTCCCGAGATACACTAGCTTGCTTTATTTAGCACAATTCAATTTAGATTGCACCCAAGGCTTCGTTATTCCTAATCCGCCTTTAAACCCACAATTATAGATTCCTCTAATAATCTAGGAGTGGTGTTGTTCAACAATATCCTAAATATGCACTCTTTTCCAAGTTATGCACACTAAATAGGTACAGCTAATTGAGGATCCTGTCAATTAACTACAACGAACACAAAGTTGAACAAATAAAGATTAAACTTGCAATTTGTATTCACATAAACAAGAAGTTCATCACCCAATAGGTTCCATCAAAGCCTTAGACAAGGAATTTAGCTACTCATAGATATGGGAGAATAAACTACGCTTGAATTCATCATAAAAATCAAAAGAAAGGAAGAAAGATGTTTAGAGTACTTGCTCACAATTGTTTTCCTTGCTAAGAAACCTAAAAAATCAATACATGCCTCTCTTGGGCGAAGTCTAGCGTTTTAATAGGGTTTAGGTCTAAAAATCCCGTGTTTTACACTTAAGTCCCTGAAGTTTACTGTGCCCACCGCGGTTCTACCGCGGTCGCGGTAGAACCGCGGTCAAACGCCCTCGCGGAATCTTCAACCTTCAGAGACTGCCTTCCACACCGCGGTCGCGGTAGAACCGCGGTGGAACTTGTACCCGGAAATTTTGGCCTGTTTTGAATGGGATACTTGGGAAATTCAACAATTGGCCTTTTTTCATCAATAGTTGACTCAAAACCGCTCCTTAGCCTTCCTTACACCTATATCACCTGCAAATCATGAAAAGCACTAATAAGAGCATTTTGTTGTCATTTTTCCACATT
>NW_017702222.1:0-1732 GCF_001879085.1 Nicotiana attenuata | reverse complement strand
GGGTGATATTAAGATCGCCCCAATACCTACACCTCTCGCATTTACTGCTCCATCAAAGAACATTTTCCAAGCCCGAGTGTCCTCAGAGATGGCTTCCACCGAGTTTACTTCCTCATCTGGGAAATAGGTGCTTAACGGTTGATATTCCTCGTCGACCGGGTTTTCAGCCAAATGATCCGCCAAAGCCTGGGCTTTCACTGCCGTGCGAGTAACATAGACTATGTCAAATTCAGTGAGCAAGATTTGCCATTTTGCCAACCTCCCAGTGGGCATCGGTTTCTGGAATATGTATTTCAAAGGATCCAACCTGGTTATTAGATAGGTGGTATGGGCTTGAAGATAATGTCTCAGCTTTTGGGCAACCCACGTCAGAGCGCAGCATGTTCTTTCCAACAAAGTGTATTTGGCCTCGTAGCCAGTAAACTTCTTGCTTAGATAGTAAATTGCCTGCTCTTTCCTTCCGGTTATGTCATGCTGACCGAGGACACAGCCAAAAGAATTTTCCAACACTGTCAGATACAAGAAGAGAGGTCGTCCCTGTTCTGGTGGGACCAATACTGGAGGATTTGACAAATATTCCTTGATTTTATCGAAGGCCCCTTGACATTCGGGCGTCCACTTGATAGCCGCATCTTTCTTCAATAACTTGAATATAGGCTCACAGGTGGTAGTCAATTGAGCGATGAACCGACTGATATAGTTTAGCCTGCCCAATAAACTCATCACCTCCTTCTTAGTTCTTGGAGGAGGTAAATCTCGAATGGCCTTTATCTTTGTTGGATCCAACTCAATAATTCGAGATGTAGAAAAGGTGGCAGGGCTAGTCTACCGGGACTCCCGCCTAATCGGGAATGGCGTAGCCTTCCAGTTTTTGAGTTTAGCATCTGGCCCCACATAGAGCATTTCAGCGGTGCTAGTCCCTTCTCCTGGTTGGACCATGTTGGTTTCATAAAGCATTTGCCTCATAGCTCCACATATGTCTTCGATTTCCTCAACTGTGAACAACTCGTCATTCTTTTCTTTGCCATACTTGGTCTTGACAAAAGTATCGTAGAGATATGGCAATGGCTGTGGCAGAACCCATCCTTCTTTCTTTCTTTCTTCAGCCCATTTCTCATCATCTGGGGTAGGGTGGAAACCTACTCCGAAGAACTTTTCTGTTGCGGGTAGAGTTACTGGCTCAGATATTCCTTGTAAGGCTTTTCCCAACCCTTTTCCTGGCCTGAAACCATGTCTAATCATTTCTCTGGCCACCATGATTGAAGCGTTAGACAGGAAAGGCTGAGGACAAGGATTTCCTTCCTCGTGCTGATCTGCTACCACAATCTCAAAGGCTTGGTAAACAATATGCTCACTTCCTTCCCTTGCCTCCAAACATGGAATAGATGGATCACGATAGATAGATTGCTCGTCTTCTCCGTGGACCACGATTTCTTGACCTTCATACTCGAATTTTACCATTTGGTGGAGAGTAGAGGGCACAGCTCCGGCAGCATGGATCCAAGGCCTCCCCAGAAGGAAATTGTAAGATGTATCCATGTCCAACACCTGGAAGGTCACCTCGAAGTCTACCGGTCCTATGGTCAATATCATGTCGATTTCACCGATGGTATCCCTCTTAATACCATCAAAAGCCCTTACACAAACATTATTCGGGCGAATCTTTTCTGTCCCGATCTCCATCCTCTGCAATGTGGAGAGTGGGCAAATGTCAACCCCCGATCCTCCATCC
>NW_017702221.1:0-1733 GCF_001879085.1 Nicotiana attenuata | reverse complement strand
ATGGGAAGGGAAAGACCTGGTCGCCCCTTCCCGTGACGAGTCGATTATGACTCACGTTGAAGGATATCTTAGTGTATATACATATCCCTTCACCTTAGGCCCCTTAGAACCCATCATAGTGGAGTTCTGCCGGCGGTACGAGGTGACCTTAGGTCAGATCCACCCCTCGATGTGGCGGATCGTATATCTCTTTCGGTTTTTTGTTGAGAGAGTCGAGGGCGATTTCCCCTTTACCCTCGACCATCTTCTTCGACTATACAGCCCCCGAATATTTCGAGGGGGATTAATAAAACTGGCCCGCCGGGCTAGCAAACCCCCATTCTCCACTGTATTAGGTGATACCCTTTTTTGCTTGAGCCCGACCGGGTTGGGTCCGGTCCGGAGCAAATCGGGGCCATCGAACCCGACCTGGATGCAAGGTAGAACGACGGCCACGTCTACAACCGAGGTCGAGTCATTTCGAGACCGTTACAGAGCTCGATAGGAGTCACCACCGGATGGAGAAACACACAAGGTCGGAAGCCGGACTCGTAACGGATAACCAAGCGTCGCCGGATATCTCGCCCAAACGTGATTTTCTCAACCACTTCAGGCCATTAAGGCGTAATTACAGGGATCCACGATGTAATCAATTTACCTACCTTATTTTTACCCTTAATCAGAATGTATAAAAGGGGATATCTCTAAATTCTGGGGGATCATCAAGCACAATTGTTCTAAGCAATATTATATTCTGCGATTATTTACTTTAACAGCAATTGTTGAGTCTTTATCTTTATTTTCCTTAACCTAAAAACCTTTTGTATCTTTTAGTTCACGGATCCTTAAAACCCCATATAAATTCAATTGTTATCCGGATTCGAGGGTAAACAGTTTGGCGCCCACCGTGGGGCTAAGGATATTGGTGAGCTCTTTGATACTCTTTCTTGACGCATCACAATACACTGGTTCTTTGCAAAAGAGTCCATCTTACATTCAAATTACCAACTCATAGAATGGCACAATCAATTAACAACGAACTTGAACAGCAGACGGGAAACAATGGAATGACCCGGGCTCGAAAAACCCGACTAGATGCCGGTTCCCCGGATGGCGCTCAACACTGATCAAGCCTCCGGATCATCGCATAGCGTCCGGGGAGAGGACGATTCGAGGGCCCAGGCAGTCGGCGAAGAGACTATCAACCTTAAAATGATTTTTGACATGCTGCAAGCCCAGCAATCGGCCATAGCTCAGCTCCAGAGCCGGGTCCAGGAGCCTGTCAGGTACGAGGAGGCGCCCCGTGCAGCTGCAATCATCAATCCAACCCCAGTACAGCCGGAACGGGGTGGGCCGGATGCTGATTCTGCGGTTCTTAGGAGGCTAGAAGAACTGACCGAACGAATCGAAAAGGGGGAGGAAAAAATCGAGGCCAACAATAAAAAAGTAGAAACATACAACTCCAGGGTCGACCAAATACCAGGTGCACCTCCGGTCCTGAAGGGCCTTGACGCTAAAAAGTTTGTACAAAAACCGTTCCCATCCAGTGCCGCCCCAAAACCTATCCCTAAGAAATTTAGAATGCCCGATATCCCGAAGTATAATGGGACCTCGGACCCAAACGAGCATGTGACAGCATACACATGCGCGATTAAGGGAAACGATCTCGAAGATGATGAAATCGAGTCAGTTTTGTTGAAAAAGTTTGGAGAAACCTTGTCCAAGGGGGCAATGACGTGGTATCGATAACTTAC
>NW_017702220.1:0-1733 GCF_001879085.1 Nicotiana attenuata | reverse complement strand
TTATGCTTGAATCAATACGCAATTTGTAGTTTTGATGTTGTTAGACGTGGTTTGAGGCTTCGACTAAGTACGTATCACATTTTGGGACGTGTTAGTACATTTGGTTAAGGTCCCGAGGGCCTCGAGTGGATTCTGAATGGTAAACAGATCGAGTTTGGACTTGGGGAAATTCTGAAGCATCAACCTGCTATTTCACATAGTTCAAATACATGCAGCACGCCCATTCAGGTTGCTACCGAGTTGCTCAGCTTTTTGAATGATTGCATTTGATCACCTGAATGGTGTGGTCCTGTATATGAAGATGGGTGCAGAAAATTCACAAGCTACCACATTGATATTTTGCTTTCTGTACTTAGCTCCGAAGGATGTGATGCTGAAGCAACAGGTCATGATGCTGGGATAGCTCTAAATGAACAAATGAAACTTGGTCATCGGCATCTCAGTGAAATTTGCCTTGATCTGTTCCATAACCTCCTATCGCGTCATGCCTTGTCTGATCGAGTTGAAGAATCACTTGTCGAGAAAATCTTTGTTATTGAAAATGGTGCTTTTCTTTACAATGATCTAACTCTTGGTTTCCTGGCGCATGCTGTTGTCTGTCTGGTAGATTCTGCTGGCAGCAGCTTGAGGACCAAATGTACAATATATTTGCTGATTTTGTTTGTGAAAAGGCAAAGACTATATGTTCAAAGTGTCCTAACTTGGACGAGCTTCTGGGGATCCTTCCATCTTTGTTTCATGTTGAGATACTGCTAATGGCTTTTCACCTGTCTTCAGAGGATGAAAAGGTTATTCAGGCTAATGTGGAATTCTATGCTCTTAAAGCCGTTGTTGTCCCATCTGCTGGTTTTGATAGTACGCAATTGTCATGTTGGGCTCTAATAGTTTCACGTCTGATAGTAGTGCTTCGTCACATGCTATTTTATCCTCTTGTTTGTCCATTATTTCTGCTTTTGGAGTTCAAGACCAAGCTGAGGGAAGCCTCCTCCTCAAGATTGAGGGGTTGTGTCAGTGGCAGTCGTGCCTCATCTTGGGTCTCAATTTTGTTTGAAGGTGTGATGGGTGGCTTCATTAAAGAAACACCTACATGCAATGCCTTGCTAAGTCATCTGATTGATATCACACCTCTTCCTCCATCTGCATGTAGAGATGATCCAACAATAGGAATTAATTTTAAAAAAAAAAAATTTCATTTGAGGCGGGTTTTTTTTAGGCAATGGATATCTAGAACTTAAAATAAAAATTGCTTTTATTTTTTTTTAGTACATTAAGACCAAAAATTCAAAAAAAAGAGAAGAGAATTTTTTTTAGTACCTCTTTAAGAGTTTTCTTTCAAGATATTAATTCCAAAAATCCAAAAAGATTTTCTTTTGAGGTTCTTCTTTGGGAAATTAATGAAAAAATGAAAAAAAATTATTTTCATTAGAACTTTAGGATTCTTCTTTTTCATTGCTTGTTTCGAAATCTTGCATCAGGATATCAAATGAAGATTCAAAATATTTTTCTGTGGTTTATTCTTTAGATTTTCTTCTTAAAAAAAAAAAGAATCAAAAAATAATTTTCTCTTGTAGGATTTTTCCTTAATAATTTCCCATAGAGTCTTTGTTTCAAAGGAAAAAAAAAGAACAAAAATATTTGCTCGTTAAGCTTGAGTTTAGAATAGGTTATAGAACACTAAGTCTAGAAAATTCAGAAAAAAGGGGTTTTGCTTCTTTTATTTCTCTTTTCTCATC
>NW_017702219.1:0-1733 GCF_001879085.1 Nicotiana attenuata | reverse complement strand
CCCATTATCCAGGAGGGTCCTGAAAATTTAAAACTAAATCCCATTATCCAGGAGGGTCCTGAAAATTTAAAACTAAATCCCATTATCCAGGAGGGGCCTGAAAACTTTAAATTAGATCCCATTATCCAGGAGGGTCCTGAGAACTAAGAATAAACTTACCTGAGCCATGCTCCCATCTTGGAGGATTCTGAACACAATTTCTTGCTCTCTGAACATGTTTTTCCACGGGAGGTCCCTGTGGATTAAAAATTTTTTGCCCCTGTTTCAGACAAATAAAATCTTGTTAGTTTGAAAACGTGGTGGTTAGTTTGTGGCATCATTGCTGAGTGTCTGCTTCTGCCCCTGCCATGCTTCATTCTGATTAGCTGCTTCGGGCTAGCAAGGAGTTGTTTGACCTTTTAAATGGAACTGGACCACAAAATCTCTAAATGACCTGAATCTCTTACACTCATTTGTTGCATCGTGTTTTCACTTTGAAAGTTGCTGAGTTCTTGTATTTTCTCAAAGTTCAAGATTCACTTGATTGCCTGAACCTCAATTATCACCATACTTCTTATTCCAAAATGTCAATTGTGATGTGCATGGCCGAACTCCGCTTTGTGCAATTTAGTAGCTGGTAGTAGGCTTTGAAATCCTTTCCTGCTTGTTCAACAAGGGCTAATTCGAAAGGGACTCATAAAAGATAGGCTGACAGAGCAAAGAAAAATGATTTTTGACAAAAGGAAGAAAAGGAAAATTTTGAACACAGATGACTATGTGAAGAAGAAGGGGAAAAAGAAGACTTATCTGATTGAAGCGGCTAGCTCCAATGATCATGACATGCATTTCGGACTGATTAGCCTAATCCGTCCAACCAATCATATTTCAGTTCATGTCGTGCCTTCCTACCTCAAAAACCGGGCTTTCACTGATCCAATTTCTCTGTAAAGTCACGAGCCTCATTCGACTTGTAGTGCCCCGAAGGGTTTTCACCAACAAGCCTCTCTCATTTGTTCATCTCTCAACTCACCATCGCCTTACGATGCCCGTGAGGGTTTTCACCAATAAGACTCTCTCATTTTAAATTTTCTCTCAGCTCACCATCGTCTTACGGTGCCCGTGAGGGTTTTGTCACGACCCAAACGGAGGGCCATGACTAGCACCCGGCCATACTTACCGAGTACCAACATACATTTTATCTAACCTTCTTTATTATCTTTTAGGGCTGACGAAATCAATATAAATGGTGGACATGGGTCATGGACAACCAACAATAAAATATGATAGCATGAACATACATAACATGGGATGACTAGACAATCAAGAAACTATATATACGGTACGAGCTACCACACTACCATGAGAGACTATACAACAAAAACCAGCCGACAAGGCCTACCAAACTATACATGAGTCGACACCTGTCTATGAGCCTCTAAAGGAACATAAGTGTTGCAACATAGCCGGAACAGGGCCCCGACATACCCATAATATCTATAACAAAAATGCATACCAAGACCAAGGCAAGTCCGAAGAAGGGATCTCGCCAATCACCGCTGAACTGGACAGCCTACTATGGTGGGGGAGCTGCGCCTGCCTGTCTATCAGGACCTGCAGCACGATATGCAGCGTCCACAAATAAAAGGACGTCAGTACGAATAAAGTACTGAGTATGTAAGGCAGGGAACCATAAGTACGAACAGTAATGTAAGCAGGGATAGAGAATAAACAACCTGTAACATCTGGGTACCTCT
>NW_017702218.1:0-1733 GCF_001879085.1 Nicotiana attenuata | reverse complement strand
TTGTGTTCTTGTATTTTCTCTTACCATGTTCTTGTATGCTCCTTCTACTGTATTTTCTTATACTGTATTCTTGCATTGCTTTTTCTACTGTATTTTCCTCTACTGTGTTCTTGTGTGTTTCTCCTACTGTATCTTCCTTTACTATGTTCTTAAGTGTTTCTTATTAAGTTCCACCTACTGAGTTCTGGTTAAGCTTCTTCTAAAAAACGTCTTAATGTGCTTCTACTACTGTTCTTAATAATTTCCCATTATGTTTCGAATTAGTTTCTTCTACTCTGTTTTCTTTGGGCTCTTCTACTGTGTTCTGCATGTTACTTTTCTATTATGTTTCTCATAAGTTTCTGTTGCTGAAAGAAACGTGTTAGAAGTTTCAGTTCTTTTCTGAGACCTCTGAGCCTGTTTCGATTTAATTACTTGCCCTCTCATCTTTGCACTCGATTAATGGTGGAAACCCTAGAATTTGGGGGTTCTTCCAAGTTTGGCTATGCGATTTGCCTGAACTAGGGTTTTATTTCAAAACCCCCAACTCTTCAGACCAATTTCGAGTCTCTAAACTGAGTTGGGACATCCTTGTCTTTCATACGACTCTGACTTTTACTAAACTCTCCTACTCTTTTACACTGGATTCTTCTACTGATTTTACAATGACACGACATCTTCTTTCATGCTTGACATGTCTGTATGCTCTTTATATGTGATGAACTTCCCTCTAAAATGGCTTTCGAATTTGTGATTAGTTCAGACTCCCTTCTGAATAGGTCTGATTGATTTTCTTTCCTTGTTTGCTGATTTTCCCTGTGACTCGACTTAAGTTAAAAACCTTTCTCAGCTTTTCTGACTTGGTTCATTCATACAAAATCTCTAACCTCTGATTTACTGGCTACTAATTGATTTTCGTACCTTAATTGTATAACCGCGTATTTCAAAATTCTGTACTTAAATAAAACTTCTATGTATTTACCCCTAATTGCCTACTTTGCACAAAGTGCTTATTTAATTTATTTCCTCAAATAGTTTTTACCCGTTTCTGAATTCCTTAATTAAGGGAAGTCTTGTGTGATTGATTCTTAATTGATATTCAGTTCCTTAACTACTTTCTTGCCTTATTTCTGCCTGATTTTCACACTATAAAGGCACGGCCCTTTCACAAACTCAAGAGAATTGAGAATCCTTCTGAACTCATACTCACACATAATAGTGTTCTCTCTTCTTGTCTGCACTATGGCCTGTTTGCAAGACCTACTACTTTTCTTTATTTGTTTCTTTGAAATTGGTATGTCCTGATTTAAGCTTCAGCATCACAACAATGTGTTTCTTTACAGTTTGTGTATTCATGTCTACTTACTGTTTCTGTAGAGTTCAATATTTAAATTAGTATGGTGACCTCTTTCTGTTTGTTTCTGCTATGAATCCCTACTCCCTACCCCCTTATGTGTTTGAGCTATGGTTTAAGACATGGCAATATATAAGTTATTATCCATGAATTAAAATTGGATCCTTTTGGATCCCAGCCTCTAAACAATGTGTTCTAACAGGCTTATGGGCATACTAGCACTCCCTATTGCTGGGTATGCCCACAGCCTGCTCTGGCCTCTTACCATATTCGGGCTACACATCGAATCACAATAGGAATCGAACACTTAACAGTTCATCTATTATCCAGCAGACTTCTTCGTCACTACCAAGTCATATAGATACATCTCGCAGTACTAACATACTCATCCCATGGATAT
>NW_017702217.1:0-1734 GCF_001879085.1 Nicotiana attenuata | reverse complement strand
GTTAGAAAAGAAAAGAAAATAAAAGAAAAAAAATTAAATCTTACTTACCTGGGCGACAGAAAAGTCGCCAGTCACCGCGGTCCCACCGCGTCCGCGGTGAGTGAAGGATCGCGAAACCGAATATTTGCGTTTCACCGCAGTCGCGGTGGATCGAGCAGACCTGAGAAAGAATACTCCTCTTTTACCGCGGTCGCGGTCACGAGGATTTTTTTTTTATAAGGAAGTTACAAAAGAAAAGAAAAACAACATTCATGGGTTGCCTCCCACGCAGCGCCTGATTTAACGTCGCGGCACGACGCAGATAAGCGCATTTAAGGTTCGCTCGACCTCTGAGGTTCAGTCAAGTGGATTTCTAACACTTCCTTTAGTTCACTCATGCCCACATATAGTTTCAATCTCTGCCCATTGACTCTAAATGTATGAGAGTCTTTCTTTGAGGCAATCTCTACAGCCCCTAAAGGGAATACTTCGACCACTCGAAATGGTCCAGACCATCGTGACTTGAGCTTACCCGGAAATAGCCTTAATCTTGAGTTATAGAGTAATACCATGTCCCCGGGGTTGAAATTTTTCTCCACAATGTTCTTGTCATGTAACCTCTTTATTCTTTCCTTGTACAACCTTGTGCTCTCAAAAGCAAGATATCGGAACTCGTCGAGCTCATGCAATTCTGTGATTCTCGTTGTGCCTGCAGCCTCAATGTCTAGATTCAGCTGTTTCATTGCCCACCAAGCTCTATGTTCAAGTTCCACTAGCAAGTGGCAGGCCTTCCCGAACACCAACTTATATGGTGACATACAAATTGGTGGTTTAAAAGCAGTTCTGTAGGCCCAGAGTGCATCATCTAGCTTTTTCACCCAATCAGTTCTTGTGGCGTTTACATCCTTGGTTAATACACTCTTTATCTCTCTATTAGAAACTTCGAACTGTCCACTAGTCTGAGGATGATATGGTGTTGCCACCTTGTGTTTGCTAGCAACTTCTCGAAGGCTCGATTGCAGAAGTGAGTGCCTCCATCACTGATAATAGCTCTCGGGGTCCCAAAACGGGTGAATATATTCTTCTTCAAAAATCCCACCACCACTCTTGCATCATTGGTGGGAAGTGCTGCAGCTTCCACCTATTTGGATACGTAGTCCACAGCAACAAGTATGTACTTATTGCCAAAGGAGCTGACGAAGGGGCCCATGAAGTCAATCCCCCAGACATCGAACACTTCAACCTCTTGAATTGGGTTCATGGGCATCTCATGGCGACGGGAAATGTTCCCGATTCGCTGACATTCATTACAGCCCTTCACCAATTGATGTGCATCCTTAAACACTGTTGGCCAGTAGAACCCGGACTCTAGCACTTTCGCGGCCGTCCTGACTCCTCCAAAATGTCCTCCATATGCCGATGCATGACATGCCTGCAAAACAGAAGATTGTTCTATCTCGGGGACACACCTCCGGATCATATTGTCAACATATATTCGAAACAGATAAGGTTCATCCCAATAATACACGCGGTAGTCACGATAAAACTTTTTCTTTTTCACAGAGGAAAGGTCATAGGGAACTATACCGCTTGCCAGGTAATTTGCAAAGTCTGCATACCATGGCACTTCCTCAAGGCTTGTAGCGAGTAGTTGCTCGTCTGGAAAGGTTTCCAGAATATCCTCAACCTCAACTGAGTTTTCAGCTCCCTCAAGTCGTGATAGATGATCAGCGACTTGGTTTTCTGTGCCCTTAC
>NW_017702216.1:0-1734 GCF_001879085.1 Nicotiana attenuata | reverse complement strand
ATCAATAACGTAGTCTTCAAGTTAAACTCCTACGGATCCTGAGCACTGGGAGCATAGCTCTCCCCAATCTGACAAGTGGACCCCGAAGTAGCAGTCGTAGCCATGGCAAGACTAGAGGCACTAAAGTAGAAACCTCCACAAACACTCTGGTACTAAGGTAACGAAGGGCTCGACGCCGAAACAGAAGGAAATAAATAAAAAGTGGATCTCCTAAGAGGCAGAAGTGACCCCATGTATACGCAGAAACATCAACGGTACGCCTTCCCGAGGTATGCCCCGGGAGGCCAACGACTTCGAATGCCAGTCTTGAGGTAGTATTCGACCTTGAGGACCTCCATCAACGTAAAGATAGACTTCAAGAAGCCAGCAAACACCATCTCCAGTCCCGAGGCAATACTCGATCTCGAGGACCTCTGTCAAAATGAAGCTAGGCTCCATAAAACCTCCAACACCATTATGGGGCCCAAGATAGTAGCAAAAATCGAAAGGACCCCCCCCTAAGGGGAGGAACAGGAAATTCGAGCTCCGCCCAAAGAGGCTCGGCCTCAAGGCACTGCAATAACTCTGGTAATTCATCGTCTAGGACCTATCTACAGCGTCTTAGAAGGGTTGTCTGCGCAAATTTCAAGGCAAATCTCCAGGCGTCCGAAGCCAACTTCACTCAGACACCACCCTCAAGAACTTCAAAGTATTATCTCTATGAGACTCGAGGGGCCCAATGGCTCTGGTATATCAGACCAATAACAACGGTGGGCTCAGAAGGGAGCCATTTCTATCAAACAAAGCTAAGGAAAATACTGGCGTTCGAGCTGAATGTTGATAATTGGCATCAGAAGCATACATTCACGATCCTTACAAAGACCAAAGGAAATATTGCAAACATCAAAGGCAGAAGTCAAAAAATATCTTTACATTTATGGGAATTTGCTTGCAACAGCCCTCGTGGGGTCCTTACATATGATTACAAAAGCTTACAAAGGATCCCTACATAGAAGCAAAAAGGCAAAAAGGGGATACATAGCAAAAAATTGAAAACCTAGCCTGTCCTCGAAGATATACCCATGGTGGCAGCATCTTTGAACGCTATATCCTTGAATGGACACCTTCAACAAACTCGTCCTGGTCCCTCAAAGAAGAAAACAAAGAAGAAAGTAGGAGGAGTAGGAAGGGATGAAAAAATGCCATAGCCCGCCGAAGGTGGAGGACCCTCATCGGCCAAGAGAGCCTCGGACCAACAACGAACTTGGCGGGCGTTGACCTCGTTTGCACGGCTACTTCGGACCCCCTTTTTGGAGCATTGAGCCGTGCAAACTACCAGGTAGGGGCAGAACGCTACGCCGGGCCGGGAAATGAAGGTGAGCAGCGGTGTATAGTCCGAGCCCCCTCATGAGCAGCGGTGTATAGTCCAAACGACTATCTAAAAATCGGAGGAAGATGCCCCTCCCCCCCTCCCCCTCGTGTATCATCACCTCGAGTCAAAAAAAGCAGCAATAGCAGCCGTAATAACAATAGCAGTGATGTCGAGATAGTGTAATCTTGTTTGACATAGAGAAGCTCGGGCAAGAGGCCACTAGGCAGCCGATATGAATGTTGCCACATGGCCTTAGGGCCGTGAAACCCAAACATGGCAGTTAACAATAGAAGAATATGGTGTAAAGACAGCAAAGAGGAACGGATAGATGAAGAAAATAAGACATTTAGCTGAAGAAATAGCATCAAAGTTCGCCCATTTAT
>NW_017702215.1:0-1735 GCF_001879085.1 Nicotiana attenuata | reverse complement strand
GATGAATCCAAGCTTAGTTTACTTTCCCATAGCCATGAGTAGCTAAATTCCTTGTCTAAGGCTTTGATGGAACCTATTGGGTGATGAACTTCTTGTTTATGTGAATACAAAATTGCCAGTTTAATCTCTACTTGTTCAACTTCGTGTTCGTTGTAGTTAATTGACAGGATCCTCAATTAGCTGTGCCTATTTAGTGTGCATAACTTGGAAAAGAGTGCATATTTAGGTTATTGTCGAACAACACCACTCCTAGATTATTAGAGGAATCTATAATTGCGGGTTTAAAGGCAGGATTTGGGATAACGAAGCCTTTGGTGTAATCTAAAGTGAATCGTGCTAAATAAAGTAAGCTAGTGTATCTTAGAAGAGTGCAATAGTAAATTACTGTGATTACTCGGGAGAGATTTGCGGTAAGACTAGCGTTCATGATTGATAGAGATGTGTGGATAAATTTGTATGAGCATAAACAGAAGGGATTCCATCAATAGGGGAAATCATTGCCTTAGCGTTTCCTCATAATTGTTTACAACCTCATTATTTTAGTTTACAACTATTTAGTTATTTGCAAGCTAGTCGTTAAAGAACACTCAACTGAGATTTGAATATTTGGAAAGCTGGTTCTGAAGAATTAGTGGGTCTGAAGATAGTAGTTGGTAGGTTAACTCTCTTTGGATTCGACCCTGGGCGTAATACTCGGGTTATATTTGCAACGTCCGCTTAGTCCTTTTTATAAGGCATAGGTGGGCGTGATCACTGTTTTCAATTTTTGTCAATACCTTTTAGAAAGTTCCCTCATTTTGCAGTGATAGATAGATGAAGAAACATATCATTCCACAGAAAAGAAATTCAATTCTCCCCTCAAATAACATAGTAAAGTACTGGTTTTAGACTCATAAAGTCGATAATTAATTTCACATGTGACAGGCAGATACAGAAATCATTCCATAGAAAATTTCATGAAGCATACAGAAATCATTCCACAGAAAAGTGAATTACATCAAGTATTTCTTCCCTTGACCCAAATTTAACTCCTCTTGCTGCGGAGGAGACATAGACTATATCCCCTTCCTTAGCAGAGCACACATTATTTAAGCAAATATAGGCTGTGAGTCCTGGCATACCTGTTATGATGAATTCACCTTATTATTATCACGAACAAGAAACTGCAAATAGTCTATTTTCTCTTGCATAAAACTCCTAATTTGGAAATTCATGTTTTTGAAATTTTCAATTAGGTAAACAAACCCGAAATTCTCCAGCCTCGACAAAATGACTTATATTACTTGAAACCGGAAGTAATAGTTTCAATGAGCAACCTTTCATACCACAACCAAGAAGCAAGCAACTACCTACTAGATAAAAAGGGACAAGAGGGTTTCAGGCATATAATTAGGAAATGTAAATAGATTGGTACCTAGAATTCCAGTAATAGTATGAGAGTGGCGCATCTGTATAATTGATATTGAAAAGCCCATCCGGATTAATAATCAAGATTTAGTCTTCCCAACTAGTCATTCCTCAGATATAATCTCCCTCCTCGAAATCTAGATTTGCTGATTTATAACTTTTGACACCCCAAGTCTAGTAATTACCTAAAAGTTATCAAAATTCAAAAGGGGAGATCACTATCAAGACTTCAAAGAGAAAAAAAATTCAAGAATACGTTGAAAATACGTGAAGAAAACATACTTAATAATGAAACAAGCTTTAATTTGTCCTGCTGCGGAGGAGACAT
>NW_017702214.1:0-1735 GCF_001879085.1 Nicotiana attenuata | reverse complement strand
TGTATACATACATATGTATCACGCATTTCATGTCAGTAGCCCTCAGAGGTACCCAGATGTTACAGGTTGTTTATTCTCTATCCCTGCTTATATTACTGTTCGTACTTATGGTTCCCTGCCTTACATACTCAGTACTTTATTCGTACTGACGTCCTTTTATTTGTGGACGCTGCATGTCGTGCTGCAGGTCCTGATAGACAGGCAGGCGCAGCTCCCCCACCATAGTAGGCTGTCCAGTTCGGCGGTGATTGGCGAGATCCCTTCTCCGGACTTGCCGTGGTCTTGGTATGCATTTTTGTTATAGACATTATGGGTATGTCGGGGCCCTGTTCCAGCTATGTTGCAGCACTTATGTTCCTTTAGAGGCTCATAGACAGGTGTCGACTCATGTATAGTTTGGTAGGCCTTGTCGGCTGGTTTTTGTTGTATAGTCTCTCATGGTAGCGTGGTAGCTCGTACCTTATATATAGTTTCTTGATTGTCTAGTCATCCCATGTTATGTATGTTTATGCCATCATCTTTTATTCTTGGTTGTCCATGATCCTTTTCTACCATTTATATTGATCTTGTCGCCCCTAAAAGATAATAAAGAAGGTTAGATAAAATGTACGTTAGTGCTCGGCAAGTATGGTCGGGTGCTAGTCATGGCCCTCCAGTTTGGGTCGTGACAATAATACTATACTAATTGAGCTCATTCAGTCAAATATCAAGTAGGACTTTATTTGGTTGTAATGTAGGATACGGAATGTGTAGGATACATTTGGATATAGTGACTACACCTCCCTGATCACTTTAATACATATACATTGACAATTCAAATCCCACACTTATGTTGAATCAAATCTCAACCTTCACACATAATAGCATTAAGCTCCCAATTTCTTTAAGCACAAACACAATGAGAACATACAACTAGCAAGGAATTAGCACTTTTTTTCTTTTTAATACGTACACGAGCTCTCTTTTTTTTCACGTAAATTCACTTCTCATTTTCTCAATTCCCTACAAGTGGCTCTCACAATTTCAAATAGTGCACCTTTCTCCTTTTTTATTTCCAGTTCTACTCGAAAACCAAACCATACCTATACTTAGGTTTTTACAAGATCATAACGATTTCAAGTGCTCACGAGAGGTAACAAGTTCAAACAAATAGTCAATATAAACAAAGGGGCCAGGTTTGTAGTATGGTCGCCAAAGAAATAGGATTACAGACTTAAAATGGCTAACTAAGATATATATAGTAACTGGTGGGAAATCAAGCATATTGTCACGACCCAAAATCTACTAAAGGTCGTGATGACGCCTAACACCGCAGCCAGAAAAGCGAACAGTGAATGATTAACTTAATTACTCATTTAAGTATTTTTGAAATCATAATTTTCATCAAACAAATAATAAGAAATAGAATTTACAGGGTAAACAATGATATTTACACGAACTACAGTAATGAACCACCCTTAGGAAACCCCAAAACCCGATGTCACAAGTGCATGAGCATCAACTAGGAAATATAATAAAATACAACATATGTCTGGAATACAGATTAGACAGTAGAACATATATAACTCTGATAGAGACTCCGCAGGCTGCAGATCGTAACAAGAAATGCAGCTCACGGTAAGTCCCCGCGACATTCGCGCCTTTGCGCTCAAAAAACCATCTATATATATATATATATATATATATGTGTGTGTGTGTGTGTGTGTGTGTGTGTGTGTGTGTGTGTGTGTGTGTG
>NW_017702213.1:0-1735 GCF_001879085.1 Nicotiana attenuata | reverse complement strand
AACTTTCGGAATCAGATTTCTTACAACAACCACAACTTCTGCCCCAGTTTCTTTCTTGGGGACTTTTGAATTTTATTTTGGTGTGACTGAACCTCAGAGAGAGGCTGCCTACGTACCCTTTCGGGATCAAGTCAAACGTAGTTCAGGTGATAAAACTACGTTCGTTGTTGCGATCTTTCCTTTTCTTCCACTTTTCTTTTCTTTCTTTTCATTTCTTTTCCTTTCCTTTTCTTTTCTTTTCTTTTCTTTTCTTTTGCTTTTTTTTTCTCTCTCTTTTTTTTTTCTATTCCCTATTCTCTTTCTTCTTTTTCTTTTTTTTTTCTTTTTCCTTTCTTTTCCCTTTTCTCTTCCTTTCTCTTCTTCTTTTTTTTTCTTTCTTTTCTTTTTCTTTTTTCATTTTTCACTGTTTTTCTCTTGTTTCTCCATTTTCTTTCCCCGCTCGGGCTTACGAGTTTTATTATTGATTCCGAAAGAGGGGTATGCAAGAAAATAACCGAGGCTCAAAGGGGTAACAAAGGATAAAGTGTTTGGATAGCAGTACAAAATGCCTTCGTCATTTCAATCTCCAAAACATGCCAAGTACAAACTGCGCAATTATAGGTAACATTTTTTATTGCACCAGAATTACTAACCATATCCACACATTGGCCTTCTACATTTGTCAATTACCCAGAACCATTTGGACAACAGTCTCGGTACCATGAGCGGTCCCTGTAGACTTGGGGTAAGCCTGCCTTTGGCTTCAAGCCGATGTGGCATGATGCATTTCCACAGTATTTCTTTATGTTCCGTCTGACCCAGTTTCACACAATTTGGGCTAGAGGAGATTTCAAAATCCCTCAACTGTCCTTACATCTTTAACATTGTTTTATTGCTTCATTACCAAACTGACTTATAAAACCAGGCTGAGAATTATGCGTGCATGTCATGTCACCAGAACCAGCATGAAGAGAATTGCAAAAGGAGAAAGGAACCAGATAAAATGACTAGAAATGGCGGGAAACAGAGAATTGCATTAGACTGACGGTGAAAGGCTTTAAACAACGAAACAAGCAAACTAGACTAGAGTTACAACCCTTGAACAAACCTAAACAGCACTACACAAGCTACTACGACGAGACAAACAAGACAAAGTGAAAGGATAGAAGGGTTTGAGTAACAAGACAATATCCGGATTACAACCCTGAAATAATCCGGACAACAGAAATGACAACAAATAAACCACCAAAACTCCAAGAGATGGAGCGTCTTTCCAATTACCAAGCATGACGTCTTAGCCACTGAATTTCACACCAAGATTGCTGGAATTTTCACAAGTCTTCATCACGTTGTTCTGAGCAAACTGCTTCTGGGTTTCTTCTACCGGCTCATTCTCATGACCAATCATACCCACCATATGCATCTCATTGTGCAAAGGAGATGGATTTTGGCCAGTATTTGTTGCATCTGGATTTTGCACGACGATGTCTCCTGCATCAATAAGCTTTTGATTGCATTCTTCAGGTTCCAACATTTCTCTATGTTGTGCCCCAAGGCACCTGAGCAGTATGCGCACTGTTGAGAAGGATTGAACTTCTTTGGAGGAGGGTTTGGCACTTTTGCCTGAATCGGCTTCAACATGTCCAGTGTCCTTAACCGCTGAAACAGACTGGCGTATGATTCTCCCAACGGAGTGAAGTCTTTCTTCTTTCGTAACCTCTCATTCTTAAATGCCGGATTGGGCCGGAAACCTGAG
>NW_017702212.1:0-1735 GCF_001879085.1 Nicotiana attenuata | reverse complement strand
ACCTTGGGTACTAGGAGGGGATTAAATTCCTTAAGGAAACACTATGAATTCAGTGGGCTCGAATTGGTTTTCTGACATTTCTGCTTATGTTCTTGTTAGTAGACTGTATTTGTAAAATAATTCTGGAAATATAAATGAATATAAACAGAAATGAACATAAACAGAAATGACATAAAACCAATTCGAGCCCACTGAATTCACAGTGTTTCCTTAAGGAATTTAATCCCCTCCTAGTACCCAAGGTTATGGATTATTTCCTCCCAGGATAGAACGAATTACACACTGGTGTAGTGGTACTTCAAACCCCAGTGTTTCAGCAAACACAAAGTTCGGTAGCAAATCACACTTACTTTTTTACTTTGTTTGATGCTAAAAGTATGCAGAAGAAGGAGAGAAAACTCAGAAAATCGTAGTGAAATTCTGAGCAGAATAGTGTTGTATTTATAGCCAAAGTTGAGCTGAAATCTGAAGAGGTGCAACTCTTCAGAATGGTTGTTTATGCAAAACGCCCACAACATAAATGCCATTACATAAATGGCCATTTACTCAACAATAAAGAGGAAAAATAAAGAGGAAAAATTGAAGAGGGTAGTTACTTTTCTGTTACCAAAACAGAAAAACGGATTGGATTTAATATTAATATTTAATATTAAAATTCTGTTATTAAAATAAATATTTAATAATATTTCTGTTAATATTTTACTATTAACAAATAAATTTGGTCCAAAAAGTTAATCAATCAATCGATCATTTGACCGAATCCGAAGCCGAAGCCGAAGCCGAGCCGAGCGAGCGACGACGACGACGACGCGAGGCTTGCCTTCTTCTCAACTCTTTAAGAGCTAGAAGAAGAGAAATTGCTTATATACCCATAAAAAATCTCTTCCTCTTCCAATATGGGACAATGCCCATTTGCCAAGGGGGAGAAACTTAAAATTTTCCTCAAAAAATTTTATTTCCCTCCATTTCCCATTCACCCTCTTTTAAGTATTTAATATATTAATCAAATACATCCAAAACCCAACAATCCCCCACATGAATGGGGAATGGCTATACCACGAAAGTATGCATGAAAAACTGTGTGATTCGCAAGTAAGGATTAATTACATCTGGATAAGTAGGTTTCCCTTTGAACTTTCCGTAGTGAACTTATGTCGGATATACTCGATCAATCGGTAGATTTGATATCTTTGAACCGTCGAACTTTAGTGTATACCTAGACAACCACAAGTCACACAACCAACCCTTAACCGTCTTTGGTTCTCATTGTTGTATTCGTTTCAGCCATGAACACCGCCTGGTTTCATAAGTGCGTAGAGAACTGGCCTTACAATGTGCTCCTTGAAGGCTAACACTTCACACTTACATAGGTGATTTCTAAACGTGTCATCTCGTAGATACACTATTTGATATACCCCGTATCAAATTTAGAAATCATTAAAAAGCCTTAATGCTTTATCCTTGGTATTGAACATTGTCTCATCACGAGAATGGACCAAAAGTTTAGTTGACAATGTTGAACCGTCATAAATGACTTTGTTTGATCTCCTTGAACCTAGATCTTGGGATCTCCAGTCTTCTAGGTAGAGTTACCGCCACTATGACTTGTTCTCGGCCACAGTCTCATTCCCCTTGATGACTTCTCAACTACCTCTCTAGTTAGGCCTTTTGTAAGTGGATCCGACACTATTATCACTTGACTTTACATAGCCAGTCGTGACAATTCCTCTAGAGA
>NW_017702211.1:0-1735 GCF_001879085.1 Nicotiana attenuata | reverse complement strand
AATGATCCGTCAAGGAAACATATCACTTCCTTAACTTACAAGACTTTATCCATTTCAGTTCGATTCACACATGAGGCATGTTCTAGATTAACAAGGGATGGAACAAAGTACAACTAAATTTTACCTCATACAATGCATATGACTCATTCAGAATGACTCAGACCCGACTCTCAAGTTAAAGCACCTGCCATATTCATCATATAATCCTAATACATAGGAAGTAATAATAAGAGTGAATAAACGAAAAAAAGTGTCCAAAATAAAGCCCCATATACTCTCAAGGCATATAAAGAAAGTACTTAGTTCAAATGCTCCAGACCTATGTAAGTTCTAGACTAATAAGTGATGGCACATAGTACACCTAAAATCTTACTTCACACAATGCACATGACTCACTCAGGATGGCTCAGACCTGACTCTTAAGTTAAAGAAACTAGCACAATCATCATATAATCCTAATACAGAGGAAGTAATAACACGAGTCAATAAACGAGACAAATGTCAAAAGAAAGCCACATATACTCTCAAGGCACGTAATCACAAAACTTATAGAGAAACTATGTAGTTCAAATGCTCCGGACCTATTCCCCGATATAAACCATGTATACAACATAAACAATAAAGTTCTTCCCATTCCATTATCAGTCTAAAAGAAAAAAGAATTTTTTTTTGTTTTTTCTTTAGACTTTAAAACCTCAAGAAAATTGTCAAGGAAATCCATCGTCAGGCAAAATTCAATTTTTTTAGACGTTTAAAAAAATCTACCTAAACTCACCCGGTTCAAAGAAGAAAAAATCATATCTTGGAAAAGAACCGTGGCCATAAGAAAACTACACAAGGAGGTATTTACTTACCTAACTAATTATTTAATTTTTTAACTTTTAACACACTAACTAACTAACTAACCAAAACTAAAAGTACGAACGAAGGGGTAAAAAAAACCCCGGGTTAAAAAAACCCCGGTTAGGGGTACGGTAAACGGTAAAGGTAGTAAACGAAAACTTAAGTTACGACGACGTCCACTAGGGGTTACGGGGTTACCACGGTTTACGGTTTCCTCCGTAGGCGACTTAATTTACTTTTACTTTAGCGGGTTACGGGTTACCGTCCAACCTTACGTTTACCGTTACCCCAACCTACCTTCCGTTTTCGTTTACTTAGTTTCGTTCCCTTTTCCCCTACCTTAGTTACGTTTACGTTTCGTCGTTCGTCCCTTACCCTTTACCTTTAACCTTAAAAACCGTAAAAAGTAACCTAACCAAACTTTAAAAAAACTTTTTTTTCTTTAAAAAACTTTAAAAAAACTTTTTGTAAAGGAAACCGACGTTAAAAGTTTTTAAAGGGTTTTTGGGGTTACCGTCCCCCCGTAAACCTAAAAGGTAACCGACCCCGAACCCGTTTTAAACGTTTAACCGGTCGGGCCGGACTAGTAGTAGTTGAACCGTAACCTTTTTTAGTTTTCGTACTTAAGTATTAAGTTAAGTACCCTAACCGTTTTAGTTCGTTCCTTAACGTTTTAGGTTTTACGTTATCGTCCTACGGGGTGGGGTTGGTAACGAAACTACTACTAGTCTACTACCAAAATAATATAGTATTCTGTACGTTTTCGTTACGTTCCTAATGTGGTGTGTAAGTACTCGTTTCGTTCCTTGACTACTAGTAAAACGTTTAAACTAAACGTAAGTTGGGCCTAACCGTCCGGTTTCCGTCCTAACTCCCGTTTACCCGTACCCGT
>NW_017702210.1:0-1736 GCF_001879085.1 Nicotiana attenuata | reverse complement strand
TGGATAATTGATTTCCTGATGATTTCTTTATTGACTTTTTGGTGTGTTTATTTAAATTTGACCGCGTCGCATGTATGATTCGCGAGTGGGGTAACAGATGCATCTATGGTTCGCACCATTTGACCCTCTGGCAGTGCACAATTTAAATATTGTTGGATCGGGCCATACGACCTCGGCATGATTTGCGCATGCTTGTATTGTTTGCCTTGTAATTTATAAATGTTGATATTTGTTCTCCCTGGCCCGAGATAAATGTATAAATGATGAAAAGGAATTTGGGAATTTCCTATAAAGAAAGAATTGTTTACTTGCTTCATTCTATTGAGTTAGAACCATGTTTATAAAAAATCCTTTGATTTATTATATTTTTGGTGTATCATTATTGGACCACTAGTATGTATCGAAGTTAACCTCTCGTCTCTACTTCTTCGAGATTAGACGGGATACTTACTGAGTACACATTGTTTTCATACTCATGCTACACTTGCTGTGCATTTTTGTTGCACAGGCACATGTATCTCTAGTGGCCTAGTGGGCGTAACAGCATGGCTGATACGGAGACTTAGGTGAGCTGCACTTCTCGAGACGACCCGCAACCAGCAGAGTCTCTTTCAGATTACTGTATTTACTTTCTGTCAAATTTCTATTTCGGATGGTTGTTGTATTACATTGTTTCCTAGAAATAGCTCATGCACTTGTGACACCGGGTTTTGGGATGAGTATGGGATTATTCAATAGTTCGTTTGTTAAAGACATCATCTTATTTTAGTGAAATTCATTATTTATTATTTATTGTATAAAAGAAATGATTAAAATAAATACTAAAATGGGAATTTAATTAACTTCTTGGTGTTGGCTTGCCCGATAGTGGTGTCTGGCGCCATCACGACCCTTAGTGGATTTTGGGTCGTGACATATCTCCTTCACGCGCATGCCTGGTGCTCGAATCTGCCCGTGTGTGTGTACATTGTATATGGACCTAGTTCATGCGTGTGTTTCTTTGTCAATCATCAAAACAAACTTACTCAGGCCAACATTGGCTGAAAATACAAGAAAAGATAAGACCGTGAAATAACAAGTACTCCCATCGTTTCAATTTAGATGACACATTCGCTTATCAAGAATCAGATTGTGTGAAGTTTGATCAATATTTTAAAATATATTTTGTTATCATACTGATATGAGAAGAACTATAAACGTTAATGAACGCAACAAGTCTACGACTCTCCGTTGCACAAATGACAAAAGATTGGAAGGATAAACGTTAGGTGATTTGTTTACATCTATTTAAATTTTGGTGCTAGAGTTACATTATTAATTCGTATTAGTGTACTAAGGTAATAGATACAATATAAAATATGTGTCGTCCTTCTCCTATTAAGACGACACATATTCCTGCATCTTTTTGTTAATTACTGCTCCGTTCATTTCATTTTAACGTGAAATCTATTTGACTTGACACGAAATTTTAGAAAGAATAAAATATTTTTAGACCTTATGGTCTAAGTATACCATGACATTTCTACGGTGATAAAATAATTTCACGAAAAATGTAACATAGATTATAATGGAAAATAAGAGGCATCAATTTTCGAGGTCGAGAAAAAAATAATGTATAAACGTGGAGCTTCAAATAGACAAAATATGTAAAATAAATATATCTAGATATGGATATAAAGTATATATCGATAATTGAAACTGAACTTTATAATGATAATCGACTTCTTTTATTTTAA
>NW_017702209.1:0-1736 GCF_001879085.1 Nicotiana attenuata | reverse complement strand
AATGATTTAAATAGGTACGGGCGCCGTGCTACTTATCTGATGTCCCGTGCCTCTTCCTCCTTCTTTGCTCGTGTCTGTTTTACAATTCTTGAATCGTGCCTAATTGTGATTCATTGACCATTTGACCAATCCACGTGTCCTGACACGTCACCATATATATAAAATACAATTTTTCCCAATACAGAAACTACACAGAAATTTGATACAAGGAGAAAATGAGTGGCTCCTTAATTTAGGTATTGCATGCGATTTTGAATGAGGAGTATGATGAAAGATGCATTGGCAGACGTACATTATAATTGTTCGCAATGGGTGTAATATTACAACACTAGATTCATTTCTTTTGCTTAACGGCGTCGCAGCTGCCCCTGCTGAGTGACAGAGTACTCCCTCTACTGGCATTTCGCTTTAGTTCAAGAAAAACTGGTTTTGCATTCTCGCTCTACGGAAAAACAGAAACAATTACTCCTTATTATCTGACATTTGTATTAGAAATAAAACTACTTCCTCTGTTACATGTTATATGACTGTATTTCCTTTTCATATTTAGAATCTTCTACCTTTTAATTTATTATTTTACTCTTCGTGACATGCTATTATACGTAACATAACATTACATTTTTAATTGACAAGTTCTAAGTATACTTTTGATAATGCTAACAGTCATTTTTGTAAAGTAAAAGTCCAATTACATTGAGAACGGAGATGCAGCTGACTCCTTTTTATTTATTTTTTTCAATAGAAAAGAATAGCCAAATCGACTCACCTAGCTGACTGGTCAATCTTAGAGATCATAGTGGGCCGGCAAACGGAGATGGACGACCAGTGGTCCTGGTCCTTACGTAGAAACGGAAACAAAACGTCGTACCTAAGTTTACGACGAACGAAGAAAACTAAAAAGTTAGAATGACAGTCTAGTAGTTGTCGGTCTCGTACCTATCTGTATCTATAGTACTACGTGTCGTAGTCGTAGTCGTCCGTCTACCCTCCCCCTACCCTCCCCTACCCCCTACCCGAAACGCAACGAACCAAAACGAAACGAAACGAAAACCGTCCACGTTNTAACCTCCGTACCCAACCTACCTAACTAAACGTAAAAACGTCGGTCTCGTAACTAGGTAAAACAACGGGAAAAAGTAAAAACGGTAAAAAACGAAAACCGTAAACCCGTAAACCCGAAAACCCCGAAAACCGTACCTAAACCGTACCCTTAACGGTTAACCGTTTAAAAACGTAAAACCGTAAAACCAAAAAACGTAAAACGAAAAACGAAAAACGGTAAAAACAAAAAGTTAAAACTAAAACGTACGAAACCAAAACGTAAAAACCGTAAACTAAACGTTACGAAAGGTAAAGGGTAAGGTAAAAAAGGGTAAACGTAAAAGGTTAAAAACGGAAAAGTTTAAACGGTAAACGGAAACGGTAAAACGGGTAAACCTTACTTTACCGTTAATTAACCTTAAACTTAACTAAAACTTAAAACCGTAAAAAATAAAAAAACCGTTTTTTTGTTAAAAAACTAAAAGGTAAACCTTTACTACTTAACGTAAAATTAAACCGAAAGTTAACGTAGGTTAAACTTACGGTTAACTAACGTAAACAAACTTAAATAAAAAGGTTAAAAGTACCGGGTTTAAAAGTAACCTTTACCGTAATTTAACTTAAACCGTACTTTAAAAACCCATAAAACCGGTTACCTAAAACTTTACGGGAACTTTCCGAAATTTTCCTAAACG
>NW_017702208.1:0-1736 GCF_001879085.1 Nicotiana attenuata | reverse complement strand
CATGAAGTTGCTGCAATAAAGGGAATAATACTGATTACTTGGCCGATTTTCGCTATGAACAAAAACTGAAGGAACGGCAAAAGCGCCTCACTTACGCGCGTAATTCCACCCTTCGGGGAACGGCAGGAAATCCACAGGGATGACATCGGTCGTCCTGACTCGGACAAACCAACTGACCCACCCTCGATCTCCCCCTTCATCATCGTCAACAACGAAGGGCGTGGGCGAGCGATCCCTCAAGGTTAGCAGACCTCGATGGTGGAAAGGCCGATACAGCCTGATGAGATAGTCAAGCGTGAACTCAAGTCCGGCCTTCTCCGCAAAAAAATCTCATCATCAGCACCGTCCGCCAAAGCGACGGATGAATTTGCGCCAAGGTAACCCGATACTTCAAGCAAAGGTCGAGCACGACCATCAGCAGAGTCCGCGATGCCTTCGCGAGGGGAAAGCACCCACAGTGTCATCCCCTCACTCCACCCACAGTATTGCCTCGCCATTTCCAGGTGTTCCTCTCTCATCAAGGATGTCGTCTCCAGAGCAAAGCCCTTCGACTCTCCAGCACCGGGAACGGCATTCCCCGTCCTTTGCCTGAACGGTTCCGAAGTGGTTGTCATAACTGAAGCAAAGCTAACAAAATAAAGCAAAGAAGCACAGACGCTTTTTGCACTTTAGAAGATAGGGAGCCCTATGCCGAAACGGAAGAACAACTGCCCAAAAATAGTAAACTCTCACAAAAAGGCCGAAGCCACCCCTCTTATATACAAAAGCAGCGGCGAAGACACCTACCAGATGTAAGCTCCACGAAGCCAATGGCCTCGATACGGGTCGGCGGGTCAATACCCGACCCAGGAAACATCCTCCAACGGACGACCAAGCTTGAGGATCCACACGAATCATCTCCATGCTCCAGATAGTGTTGCACATTTGGAGCCTCCGTCCACCAAGAAGCAGGATCGTGATAAGCTCCAGTGTGCAGATGCCAAATGCAAGGCGTGCACCCGGGATCACAATTCCCTCCCCGAAGGAGCAAACCCAAAGAAGTTCCAATCTCCAAAGCTCTACGAAGCCCCAAAGGAGCACCCCGCGCATAGGCAAACTCCTCAAACGGAAGCCAACCTTACACTCTTCGAAAGAGTTATCCACATCAAAATTAACAGGGCCCACCGAGGCGCCCAGGGATGACCTTCATCTGGGGTATCGTTCCCGAAGGCCCCAAAATTTGATGCAAGATTTCCAAACGAACCAGCGGGCCCCGATAGCTCGAGCCTATACGGTCGGTCCCTCGTCAAGCCCAAGTACAACAAAAAAGAAAGCAGGAGAGAGCCTTGCCAATCAGCTGGGGACCAAAACAAGCTATCACGCCAAGCTACAACGGCCCATAAGAAATAGAAGGCATTTAAAAATCCCGAAGGACGACGGTGGGACCAAAAAAGCCCATGTCAATCGGTGGGAAATCAAAGCAAACACTCACGTCCAAGATTAATATCAGCAATCAACAACACAAAGGAATACATTTGAAGAGCCTCGAAGGGCATGAAAGCATAAGGAAATAGAGAAAACTCGAAAGCAGAGGTCAACAAAGTTCATTTCTCATTTATAAGATTTTCAAGTACAAAAGCCCCTGAAGGGTCACAACATTCAATTACAAAGCCCCGGAGGGACATCACATACAAAGTACAAAATCCTACAAAGGGTTCCCAATACACATACGACAAAAGAGGATACAAAAAAAAGGG
>NW_017702207.1:0-1736 GCF_001879085.1 Nicotiana attenuata | reverse complement strand
GTTTATTAAGGGGGGAATTAGAAAAGAAAAGAAAGAAAATAAAAAAAATCTTACTTACCTGGGTGACAGAAAAGTCGCCAGTCACCGCGGTCCCACCGCGGCCGCGGTGAGTGAAGGATCGAGAATAGAATGTTTGCATTTCACCGGGGTCCTACAGCGGTCGCGGTGGATCGAGCAGACCTGAGATAGAATACTCCTCTTTTACCGCGATCGCGATCACGAGGATTTTTTTATAAGGAAGTGACAAAAGAAAAGAAAAACAACAACATTCATGGGTTGCCTCCCACGCAGCGCCTGATTTAACGTCGCGGCACGACGCAGATAAGCGCATTTAAGGTTCGCTCGACCTCTGAGGTTCAGTCAGGTGGATCTCTGACACTTCCTTTAGTTCATTCATGCCCACATATAGTTTCAATCTCTGCCCATTGACTCTAAATGTATGAGAGTCTTTCTCTGAGGCAATCTCTACAGCCCTGAAGGGAATACTTCGACCACTCGAAATGGTCTAGACCATCGTGACTTGAGCTTACCCGGAAATAGCCTTAATCTTGAGTTATAGAGCAATACCATGTCCCCGGGGTTGAAATTTTGCTCCACAACGTTCTTGTCGTGTAACCTCTTCATTTTTTCCTTGTACAACCTTGTGCTCTCAAAAGCAAGATATCGAAACTCATCGAGCTCATCAAATTCTGTGATTCTCGTTGTGCCCGCAGCCTCAATGTCTAGATTCAGCTGTTTCATTGCCCACCAAGATCTATGTTCAAGTTCCACTGGCAAGTGGCAGGCCTTCTCGAACACCAACTTATATGGTGACATACCAATTGGTGCTTTAAAAGCAGATCTGTAGGCCCAGAGTGCTTCATCTAGCTTTTTCGCCCAATCAGTTCTTGTGGCGTTTACAGTCTTGGTCAATACACTCTTTATCTCTCTATTAGACACTTCGACCTGTCCACTGGTCTGAGGATGATATGGTGTTGCCATCTTGTGGCGCACATCGTACTTTGCTAGCAACTTCTCGAAGGCTCGATTGCAGAAGTGAGTGCCTCCATCACTGATAATAGCTCTCGGGGTCCCAAAACGGGTGAATATATTCTTCTTCAAAAATCCCACCACCACTCTTGCATCATTGGTCGGAAGTGCTGCAACTTCCACCCATTTGGACACGTAGTCCACAACAACAAGTATGTACTTATTGCCAAAGGAGCTGACGAAGGGGCCCATAAAGTCAATCCCCCAGACATCGAACACTTCAACCTCTTCATTTGGGTTCATGGGCATCTCATGGCGATGGTAAATGTTCCCGGTTCGCTGACATTCATTACAGCCCTTCACCCATTGATGTGCATCCTTAAACACTGTTGGCCAGTAGAACCCGGCCTCTAGCACTTTCGCGGCCGTCCTGACTCCTCCAAAATGTCCTCCATATGCCGATGCATGACATGCCTGCAAAATAGAAGATTGTTCTATCTTGGGGACACACCTCTGGATCATATTGTCAACACATATTCAAAACAGATAAGGTTCATCCCAATAATACATGCGGCAGTCACGATAAAACTTTTTCTTTTGCACAGAGGAAAGGTCATAGGGAACTATACCGCTTGCCAAGTAATTTGCAAAGTCTGCATACCATGGCACTTCCTCAAGGCTTGTAGCGAGTAGCTGCTCGTCTGGAAAGGTTTTCAGAATATCCTCAACCTCAACTGAGTTTTCAGCTCCCTCAAGTCGTGATAGAT
>NW_017702206.1:0-1736 GCF_001879085.1 Nicotiana attenuata | reverse complement strand
ATCCAATCTGAAATTAAAGGCAGACTAACTAGAATATAGACAAATAAACAGTTAAGCACAAAATTAGAAGAGAATTAACAACAATTAAGACACATATTGAACTGGAAATTAACACTCGAGAAAATAACAGCAAAATAAGAGGGATACACCAAGAAAAGAAAACTCACTAATATTGACACGATTTCAACAAAAATACGACTAACTGAAAATTCAACTCCGGCCATCTCTGGTGACGTTCGAACCCTTTTGACACTAAATTCCTCATGAGGGCAGCCCAGGAACCCTATGGTACTAATTTGGAAAGGATTGGATTATTTAGGGTTTTGGCCGGAAAGTTAAAAATTATCATTCGACCGGTTCCGGCCACATTCGAGGGTCAGGGTTAAGGGGGTTAGGTAGAGGAGGGCCAGGCGGTCTTGGGGTGTTAATTTGGGGTGGTTTGGATAAGATGGTGTCATCACCGGAATATTTTCCAACGATGATTCGACGAGTTCCGGTAAGATTCGAAAGAAAAGGAGGGTGGATTCGGATAGAGGAGGAGAAGGGGAGTTCATGGTGTTATTTTGGTGGCATTTGGAGGTGAGCCGCCATTACCGGCGATGGGGAAATCAGGGCGGCGGGGCTAGGGTTTTGAGAGAGTTCTCTGATTTGGGGTGTGGAAAGGGACGAGAAAAAGGGGGGGGGGGGGGTGGTAGGCCTTCGGACAATTATATACTCCCTAACCTAGGATGCTCTCATCCGTTAGATTAACAATCAACGACCATGATTTAGGCCAGGAACGACGTCGTTTGGCGCCTCTTTGGACCGGACCGGGTAAAAGGGGTACCGGGCTGGTCAGACAGGTGTGCATTTGACTTGGGCACTTGGGCATGGACGGAATTGGAACAAAATGGCCCAACTGGGCCTTTCATTAAGACTTTCCTTTCAATCTTTTCTTTTATTTCCTTTTTGTTTTGATTTATTTATTTTATTTTTGTTTTTATTAAACGCCAAAATAAAACCAAATTGACTCTTAAAATTACATTACTTACTTTCCAATTACACTAATTCCTATTTTAAACGCAAACTAAGACAAATTAAAGCTATAAATGCAAAAAGTACCATTTTTGTTATTTTCTTTTTCTTTTCCCTCTTTTTATTTTAATTTCCTTTAATTTGGACCTAACAGAAATCTAAATTAATTCCTAAAATTAAAGAAAAACTAATTAAACCCAAAAGTGACAATTAACACAAACAAATTAACGCAAAATTACTCAAAAATCAAAATCACAATTAAAAGTGCAAACTACACTATACTTTTGATTTATCCTTTTATGAAACAATTAATTTTCTAATTAATGCCAAATGTATTTTTTATATGTTCCATATGAATTAAAATGCACAAATAAAATGCAAACAATTAACAGAAAATAACACAAAACTCACAAAATTGTAAAATAATGAAAGAAATCATTTTGTTTGAATTTTTGGGAATAATTCATATAGGGCAAAAATCACGTGCTCACAGTGGTACGCCTACCACGAGATTTGATGAAATGGGAGCGGGTGGTACGCCTACCACGGAAACATTGAGAGATGGGATCGGGTTGCACGCCTGAAACGAGATTTGTACTGACAGTGAAACCTGCTTTTATTTCCCTTATCCGTGTTAGAGTTAATTTATTGATGTTCCTTATTATTCTCTTGGAATTCTGTATTATCTGCTATCCCCGAAGCATGTTCCCCTCCCATTTAAA
>NW_017702204.1:0-1736 GCF_001879085.1 Nicotiana attenuata | reverse complement strand
TATCTGTGAAAAATGTAAGCAACAATTTGCACACTCAGTAAGTGGTGGGACGGGGGGTTTAACTAGACACTTAAGAAGTGCTACACAAAGATTTATGGATACAAGCTAACATAGAAGCCGGAAAAATTATAGATCCTACCATCAGTTCTGGCACTCCTAGTGGATCTGGTTCTAATCAAATTCAACAACAACTTGACCCTGCTTCTGGTCATGTTTTACGCAAATATAACAAAGATAGAGATCGTGAGAACTTAGCAAAAATGGTGGTTGTCTGTGGCTTACCTTTTACTTTTCCTTCTCACCCTTCTTTTGTGCATTATATACAAGAAACTTATAACCCTGCTTTTCAAGGTTTTCCTAAGACCACGGTTAGAAATGATGTTTTTAAATTTCAAACTGAATATCTTCAGTATATTTGTTGTATATTTTTTCACTTGGATTGTAAAGTGTCTATCACATTTGATATAGGTCGTAGTCCTAATGGTTGTGATTATTTAACTGTTACATGTCATTGGGTTGATCATCACTGGAACTTGCAAAAACGTATTATTGGTTATAAATTTGTTGATTCAAAACATACTGGAGCATATATTGCAACTACTGTTCTACAAATACTTGATTTTTATGGACTCGTTAATAAAGTTCTAACTATTACCTTAGATAATGCTTCTGCTAACACAACCACGGCAAATAGCTTAAAATCTAGACTTTGTCAAATTAATCCAATAATTTTTCATGTTAGATGTGCATGCCATATTTTTAACTTGGTTGTAAAAGATGGTCTTAATTTATTTTCTGATGCTTGTAGTAAAATACAACATGCTTGTGGCTATATTTTTCGTGCTCATAAATAAAGTAGAATTCGTGAATTTGCTCAACAATGTGCTAGTGCTGGCCTTCCATTTAGCAAAGTTCCAAAAGATGTTTGTACTAGGTGGAATTCTACTTATGAAATGCTTACAGTTGCTTATGATTATCGGGTGCCCATCCAAAAGGTATTTAATATGCATAATGCTTACCCTGTTGATCAAGTTGTTGATTCTGATTGGGATGAGATCAGAGAGCTTACTAAATTTTTAGAAATTTTTTATTATGCTACAAAATAATTTTCTGGTATATATTATCCCACTATTACACAAATATTATGGCATATTTGTGGAATTTCTGTTGTATTTGGTAAGTATAAAAAAAATCCAACTTATGCACCAGCCATTAAAGAAATGATTTTAAAATTTAAAAAGTATTTTTTCCCTATTCCCGAAGTTTATTTCTACACTACTTAACCCATCTTTAAAACTAAGAGGTGCAAAGGGACTTGTTCGTAAAATTTATGAGAATTTAGAAATTCAAAAAAATGAACAACCATCTCTCGAAAACTGCCAAGCTAGCATATATTCTTATGCTAGATCAATGTTTGATAAATATAAATCTATGGATACAACTAGTACTGAAACTGCTCCTTCTACTTCTAAGTCTGGAGCAGAAGTTTTATGGGAAGATATGGATGATATAACAGGTTTTGATTCCTCTATTGATGATGAACTTGATTCTTATCTTAATCAAGGATTGGAAAATATTAAAGACGAAGAAGGCAAGGAACAACTTTTGTCATGGTGGAGGGAGCGTGGCAAGGCTTTTCCAACACTTTCAATTATGGCCCGAGATATCCTGGCTATTCAAGCATCATCAGTAGCATCGGAGAGTGCTTTTAGCGCGGCAAGATTTCAAATTAGAAG
>NW_017702203.1:0-1737 GCF_001879085.1 Nicotiana attenuata | reverse complement strand
TGTTTTGAGCTAGAAGCAGTAAATTGGATGTTCATGGAAATTAGAGGGAAATCCTGGGCCTTGAGGCCTTATTTGATGCTTATGATGTTGTTTGGGCGATTTGATCGCACAGATGAGTCCGTAGGATGTTTTTGAGTTTATATGTATGTTCGGTTGGGAGCCCCGAGGGCTCGGGTGAGTTTTGATTAGGTCCCGGGAGGTCTTAGGCTAGAAAGATAGCAGATGGTTGCAGGTTCAGGGATTGTAGGCCCCCAGCGCGGCCGCGGTCATTTCCGCGCGGTCCGCGCTGGAAGCCGCGCGGCCGCGGTGCATTTCTGCGCGGTCCTCGTGGCTAGGTTCAGAGGGCCAGTGAATTCTAGGTCGACCAGCGCGGCCGCGCACCAAATCAGTGCGGTCCGCACTGGGTAGGTTCAGAGAGTCATTTTTCTTCCCTTCCTCGGCGCGGCCGCGGTGCATTTTTGTGCAGTCCGCGCCGGTCTTCAGCACAGTATATAAAGTCGGGATTTTCAGTCATTTTTCACTTTTTCAAAACCCAAAACATAAGAGTCGATTTTCCAAACGATTCCACTTCTTCAAAACGATTGATTTGGTCGAGTTGGAGCCGAATTTGAGAGGGAAAGCGGTTGTGGAGGATTGTATTGGCCGCAGAAGTTGAGGTAAGTGTTTGGTTTAACCCTAGCTTGAGGGAATAGGAGTCGAGTCTTGTTTGCTAATTGTTAAATGGTCGAGTACGGTGTATAGGCATGGTGACGAGTTCCTATACATTGGGGTCTAGCATGACCGTGAGTCCTTATATGTGAGTTGTTTGGATATCGTTATGACCTCTATGTCATTGATGGCTTCTATACGTGGTAAACATATTGGGAATGATAATGTGATTGTAGAACTTCGTGGAGCATTGGTTCGGTCTGAAATACAAATGGTGAGAGCATGTGAAATGAGAAATGCCTTAGAGCTTGACACGAGTGCTAAGGAGAGTTAGGATATAAAAATGAGAGAAAAAGAGAAATAACGATTTACTCTTACATGTTTGTCATTGGTTGTTTGTGTACCCTTGTTGGGATTTCTTTCCAAATACTTGTTTACTCCCTTGCCCTTTATTTGTGACTGTTGCTTGGGCAAGGTTGAGAGTTATAATTGTGGATCGGGTTGCACGCCGCTAATAGTGTTATATGTGGATCGGGTTGCNNCCGCGCCAGTCCTCCAGCAAAGTATATAAATCTGGGATTTTTAGTCATTTTACACTTTTTCAAAACCCAAAACATAAGGGGCGATTTTCCAAACGATTCTTCTTGTTCAAAACGATTGGTAAGTGTTTTCTAACTGATTTCTTTACTCCTTAACATCCTTAAACATAATTTCAACTTCAAAACAAAGATTTTAATGGGGAACTTGGGAATTTAGGGTAGAACCTAGTTTTTCTAAAATTGGGGGTTTTGGACCTCAATTCGGGGTCCGATTCCAAAATAACTTACATATTTGAGTTCTTGGGAGAATGGGTAAACGGTTTTTGGTTCGAACCTCGGGTTTTGACCATGTGGGCCCGGGGGCATTTTTACCTTTGGGGTAAATTGATGAAAAAGCTATAATTAGTCATTGGGTTGGATTTGTTTAGCATATATTGATATCATGAAGTCCTTATTGCATAGATTTGGTCGAGTTGGAGCCGAATTTGAGAGGGAAAGCGGTTGTGGAGGATTGTATTGGCCGCAGAAGTTGAGGTAAGTGTTTGGTTTA
>NW_017702202.1:0-1737 GCF_001879085.1 Nicotiana attenuata | reverse complement strand
TCTTTGATTCTGTCGAAAGCTTTCTGGCAGTCGTCAGTCTATTTGGTAGTGGCGTCCTTTTCAACATCTTGAAGATCGGCTCACAAATGACAGTGGACTGAGCGATGAACCGGCTGATGTAGTTAAGTCTCCCCAAGAAACTCATAACCTCCTTCTTGCTCTTCGGCGGCGGCAGTTCTTGAATAGCTTTGACCTTTGATAGGTCCAATTCTATCCCTCGGCGGCTCACAATGAACCCAAGTAGTTTTCCGGCAGGAACCCCAAATGCACATTTTGCGGGATTCAGCTTCAGGTGGTACCTTCTCAGTCTATTGAAGAATTTCCTCAAATCTCCCATGTGATCAGCGGCTTTCTTGGATTTGATGATGACGTCGTCTACATACACCTCGATCTCTTTGTGTATCATGTCATGAAAAATTGTGGTCATGGCCCTCATGTAGGTGGCCCCGGCATTCTTTAACCCAAACGGCATCATTTTGTAACAATACACCCCCCACGGCGTAATGAAAGTCGTTTTCTCAGCATCCTCTTCATCCATCCATATCTGATGGTACCCAACAAAACAACCAACGAATGACTGTAACTCATGCTTGGCGCAGTTGTCAATCAAGATGTGTATACTCGGCAAGGGAAAGTCATCTTTTGGACTGGCCCGGTTGAGATCCCGGTAGTCGACGCAAATTCTGACCTTCCCATCCTTCTTCGGTACTGGCACAATATTGGCTAACCATGTCGGGTACTCTACTGCCCTGAGGACCTTAGCTTTGACCTGCTTAGTGACTTCTTTCTTGATTTTCAGACTCATATCTGGCTTGAATTTCCTGAGCTTCTGCTTTATCGGGGGACATGTTGGATCGGTTGGCAACTTGTGAGCTACAATAGATGTACTGAGACCAGTCATATCATCATACGACCAGGCGAATATGTCCTCATATTCTCTTAGGAATCCCGTGTACTCCTCCTTTTCTGATGGTGACAGATGAACACTGATGCGCGTTTCTTTGACATTTTCTATGTTTCCCAAGTTAACAACCCCAGTCTCGTCCAAGTTGGATTTAGGTCTATTTTCGAAATCCTCAACCTCTTTGACAACCTCTTCTGGTATATCATCTTCTTCTGAGTCTATATCCGTTTGTTGCGTTGTCTCGTTGCAAGTCACAATCGTCGGTTCATCAAGATAAGTAATATTAATGCTGTGTAAATAAAGTAAAAGATGAAAAGTAATAAGAGCGATATTTATGAGAAATTAAATGCTTTGATAAATTTCATAATTGTTTTGAACATTGGAGCTCTTATTTTGAAATTAAAATGTGGAAAGAAAATTGACTAGTAGAATAAAGATGATGCATGGTGCTTTGTTCAGCCTTGCTACCCCGAAGCTTTCCGGGCCCTGGTGGTTCTGACGGTCCAGTTGCTGAGGCGTGTTCCTCGGCTCACGGCTTGTATGGAAGGGCCTTCCTCCCCCTCCTCCTAAAAAATGACACAACAGTCCATATCATCATCTTCCAGGAATAAGTTCCTTATCGCTGCTAATGCTTCCTCTTCTTCTGACCCATAGATAACCTCGGCTGGTTGAAAAGTCTGCTCTAGACGGGGTATCGGCTGCTCCAATGGATAGTAAGGGCCGCGCCAGGGTGGCGACCAGTCCTTGAATTCTTCCCAGGTATACTCATACCCCAACCCGAAGGTGGTACCATGCTTCTTGAGCTTGATAGGCTTAGCGATTCCCTGGAGGTT
>NW_017702201.1:0-1737 GCF_001879085.1 Nicotiana attenuata | reverse complement strand
CTTTCTCTCACCCTCATCAGCCGCGGCTTGCACGCTGTTTTCAAACTGGAGGTTTTGGACCTGTTTTTCCAATGCTCCTATGCGGGCCCTGTATTCATTTTCTTTGGCTAACCAAGCCCATTGTTCTTGCGATGATTCAGTAAAATCCTGGAGGTGAGGTCTTTTAGCCGGCCTCCCAAATGCAACGTCCCTTCTATACCAGGCATGGTACTCAGGTGACACTTCTCCTTTAGATCGATCCCGTACACAAGTATTTGCTGCCAAGTATTGACATTCGCTCCAAACCTGGCGAACCCTTGCTTCAGGAAACTGTCCATCAGGACCAATCTCAATCACTTGGATGCTAAGATCGTTGTCTTTCGGCGCTATCTGGCATCTCCTGAGTTGCCTTAAAACCCGATACGGAGCATAAGGCTGAATGCTTTTAAGGCCCATCAAAAGGAAGTCCGGCCCCGTTGCTGGAATATATATGATTTCATCAACAGGCAACCATCCAAGCGTCCACCTTATTTGACTAGCAGTGAGGGACCGAAAGTATGATGTCCAGCCCGTGAATCCCTCGGGCAAGCTGATCCCCTTAATCCTTGTGTAAAACTCCTCTATACATGTTCTCTTTGTGGACCCATAACTCAGGAACTGAGGACGATGGCACAAGTGTTCGGTCATCCACATTTGCAACAATAAATTGCACCCCTCGAAGAAGTCTCCCCCGGCTTTGCAAGCTGTAAGAGCGCGGAAGATTTCGGCTAATATCATGGGCGCAAGGGTGCTTTTGGCTTGAGTGAGTAGAGTGCTGACGACCCCGGCTATTTTTATGTCAATGTTTCCGTCTTTCCTTGGAAATACCACAAGCCCCAAAAAGACCACCATAAAAGCAAAACGTCTATGCTCCTCCCATTTTTGGCGGTTCCCTTTGCTACATATCTTGTTTTCCGGGTTGTTGAAACCTCCTACATGGCCATATCTGTGGTATATAAAGTGTGGTGTACAAAAGCCGTTTGCCAAATCTGCATTGTGGACCGTCCTGCTTATTTTCAGTGAGTCTAAAAATCTATGCACAGCCACAGTTCTCGGGGCAACCAAGTACTTATGCCTTAAAGGAACCTCATCTTTTCCGATGTAGCCGGCTATTTTCTCTAGCGTCGGAGTTAACTCAAAGTCCGAGAAATGGAAGACGTTATGTGCAGGGTCCCAACATGTGACCAATGCTCTAATGATGTCTCCCCGAGGCACAATCTCTAACAAACCGGTAAGCCCTTTCAAATATTTTCTGACCTCATCTTGCCCTTCTCCTCCTAGGTCGTTCCACCACAAACGCAACTCCAAAGGGATTTTATGCATGATTGACAAGGGTTCATTTTGAGTCGTGCTCATACTGCACATTTATTAAGGTGATTTAATCACTTATTTGACCTATCAATACAAATGACACTATTTTGTTCAAATTTCCGATTTAAAACAAACGGCTGGTTTTGCAATTACGGCCTTTCAGCACTTCGGGGAGAAGGTTTTAAGGCTGTGCCTGCTAACCGTTGAAAATGACTCAGGGTGGCTGTTCTTGCAAAAACAGCCTTCCGGCGCCCTTTTTGGGACATTTGGCTTATTTTTGACAAGAATGGCGGCACCCGACTTATTCATGACGAAATTTAAAAAAAAAATTGGCATTTTTTGGCTATTTTTGCAAAGGGGAGGTTGGACCCGATGAGGGTTGCCTACGTATCTCACATCTGGTGAGAA
>NW_017702200.1:0-1737 GCF_001879085.1 Nicotiana attenuata | reverse complement strand
TCGAATCTGATATTTCACCCCAGAGATTTCCGCTTCCGCGGTCGAGGGACCGCTTCTGCGGTCCCGCTTATGCGGAAAAATGAGTCGCTTCTGCGACTTTTCACTAAAGGACCAACATCCGCTTCTGCGGACCAACAACCGCTTATGCGGTTCCGCTTCTACGGAAAGGCAAGCGCTTCTGCGGTTTTCCTTAAAATGCCCAAAATCGCTTCTGCGTTCCTTTACGCCGCATCTGCGGCTCTGCTTCTGCGGTTCCCAAGCCGCAGAAGCGAAAATACCAGAAGGGAAAAACTTCAGCTGCTGCAACACTCCTCAAATTTCTCCGTTAACCACCCGAAATCATCCCGAGGCCCCCGGGACCTCAACCAAAAGCACCAATACCACCTAATACCTTATTCGAACTTGTATCAATCCTTAAAACACCTAAAACAACACCGGGAACCCGATTAAGTAAATGATTCGAGCCTAAGAACTTCAAATTTCTTCCAAATACGCTTTCGATCAAAAACCTAACCAAAACACGTTCGAATGACCTTAAATTTTGCACACACATCCCAAATGACATGACGGAGCTACTGCAACTTCCGGAATTCCATTCCGACCCTCGGATCAAAAACTCACTATCGGACCGGAACTTCAAAAAATACAAACTTCGGCATTTCAAGCCTAAATGAGCTACGGACTTCCAAAATACATTCCGAACACGCTCCCAACCCCGAAATCACCTAACGGAGCTAACGGAACCATCGGATTTCCATTCCGAGGTCGCCTTCACACTGTTCCGACTACGGACCACTTTTTCACACTTAAGCTCTCATTTAGGAACTAAGTGTCCCAAAACTCTCCGAAACTCAACACCGAACGTCCCGGCAAACCAAAATAGCAGAAATGAACTTAGGGGAAGCAGTTAATAGGGGATCGGGGCGTAAATTCTTAAGACGACCGGCAGGGTCTTCACATCCTCCTACACTTAAACATTCGTTCGTCCTCGAACGAGCATAGAGTACATACCCGAAGTAGTGAAAAGATGAGGGTAACTGTTGCGCATATCCTGCTCGGTCTCCCAAGTCGCCTCCCCAGCCGGCTGACCCCGCCACTGAACCTTCACTGAAGCTATGTTCTTTGACCTCAACTTCCTGATCTGCCTGCCCAATATAGCCACTGGCTCCTCAACATAGGATAGATCCTTGTCCAACTGGACTGAACTGAAATCCAACACGTGCGACGAATCACCGTAATACCTTCGGAGCATCGAAACATGAAATACCGGATGAACTCCGGCCAAACTGGGAGGCAAGGCAAGCTCATAGGCAACCTCCCCAACTCGCCGCAAGATCTCAAAAGGGCCAATAAACCTCGGACTCAACTTTCCTTTCTTCCCAAACCTCATGACGCCTTTCATAGGCGAGACCCGAAGCAGAACCCGCTCACCAACCATATATGAACATCACGAACCTTCCTGTCCGCGTAACTCTTCTGTCTAGACTGGGCTGTACAGAGTCTATCCTGAATCATCTTAATCTTTTCCAATGCATCTTGTACCAACTCTGTGCCCAATAGCCTGGCCTCACCCGGCTCAAACCAACCCACCGGAGATCTACACCTCCTACCATATAAAGTCTCATACGGCGCCATCTGAATGCTGGATTGATAACTATCGTTGTAAGCAAACTCCGCCAGTGGCAAGAAATGATCCCAAGACCCTCCAGTTCCGTGATTCAATGTTTAACTCCTCAT
>NW_017702199.1:0-1737 GCF_001879085.1 Nicotiana attenuata | reverse complement strand
ACCTTCCTTTTTAAACGGGTGTTAGAGCATCATTTTAGCTAATCTTTAACCTACGCACATCTGCGTGAAACTACTCACCTACAGAACAATGATTCGAACTTCAAAAGCTACCAAACCAGCTTCAAACCCCATTCTCTTATTTCAATCCAAACACATAATCAAAGATTACTCCATGTTGCAGGAATTGATAAATTATGATGATGCCTTAAACAGATGACTTCTGAAAACGAAATTGCACCGAGAAATTAATGCTATGCCATGGTTTATACCATTCAAGCGATCCATCATAATTTAACAAGCAAATGATAAATTTCAGAAATTAAAATCAAAAGGTAAATCCCATAACGAAACAGCACAGTTTGAACAAAACAAACATCATCCAAGGCACCAATCTACAGATTAGGCAACTCAACAACTTATTTTTATTGAAGATTACTCAAGTATAACAAGAGTTTTCTTGGGTTTACCTCTCTGCCAGTATAAAACGAACAAAGAACGCCAAATAAAGGCTGAACGGGCAGGCTGGCACTCGGCTACGAACTCAGCGAAGTAACAAACAGCAAACAAGCATTCATTACAGCTCCAAAATCAATCGAATTCCCAGAAATCGTAGCAGAAGAACCAAAAATCGGACCAGATTTAAAATCCTTCGTGGTTCCTTTTGTTTTTACCTTACTCTTTTTTCGAATCTCTTGCAATCTCTTGCAATTTCTGATTTCAATGTGAGAAGAGATGAGAGAAGAAGAATGGATGGAAGCTTGATTTGGAGAAGAATTTCGCTCTCCTCTGTTCTCAATCCCAAATGACCGAATGGAGGGGCAATCTAATTTTGTTATTCTCTGCTCTTGAAGGAAGCGATCTGGTTTTAAGTGCGAGGATGAAAAAAGATGGAGCAGGAGCTTTTTTGATGCCGCCTTTGTCTAGGAGTCCCCCTTTTCTATTTCTCAAATAGTCTTTTTATAGGTAGGGGTAGGGTAAAGGGTAATGGGTATTTGGGTAGTGGTATTGGAATTGGGTTTGAGCAGATTCGGGTATAGGCTTTGGGCTCAGCATTAATTTTGGCCCAATTTTACAAGACAAACCTGTCTTTTCCAATTCTTTCTTTTATTTTCTAATTTTACTTTTTCTTTTAATTAAAATCCTACAAATTAAAAATCCGAAATTATCCAAAATGTGAAATTAATCTAATTAGCTAATTATAAAAATTATAAAAAATCACTTAATCCTAAATTAAAAGAGAAAAAATACAATAAAAGGAAAAAAGTGTAAAAATGAAACATTTTTTTAGTTGATTTTCGATTTTATAAACAAATAATTACTAATTAATCCTAAAAATGTAAAGGTAAAGCCTAAATGCCATGCATGATATTTTTGGTATTTTTCATGATTTAACTAAAACTCAAACATGCACAAAAATGCAAATAATGAAATAAAATTCTACAAAAATTTCTAAAATGGCCGATAATTAACAAAAAATCTATTTTCTTGGGATTTTATAGGAATATTTTGTATAGGGTAAAAATCACGTGCTTACATGCGTCCTTGATTCAACTTGAAAAGTAACTCTTGAAATTCCTTCCACGCGTTCGTATGCACGCATGAGCGCTCAGTATCAGATGTGTATCGATGGCTTCTGATTCCCTAATCGAGGGGCGAGATGTGATCTCTGTGTGTTTGACGTTGGGCCAGTCTGGAGGACTTGAGGCCGGATTTTTGCCTATAGCTTGAGAACCGAGG
>NW_017702198.1:0-1737 GCF_001879085.1 Nicotiana attenuata | reverse complement strand
TGAAGAGTTAGTTTGTGGATTATCAGTACGTTCGTTTCCCATGGCTTTGCGCCAAGTGGAGGAGTCCAATAGCGGCATTCAGATTCCAGAGTCAAACTTATATCTAGGTTTGGGCTGGAGGCACGTGTATATGTAACATTGGTGGATTCCCGGATTTTGCATTTGACCAAGGATCGCGATTTTGTATGAGAAGATATTGGGTCTTAAAATATTTCTACGTCAATAATGGATCTACGTTTCAGCATCAAGGGGAGTCGAATGAGCAACTTCAGATTCATAGAAGGCCTATTCAGCGTAGGTGTCGTGGTTGCGGCAGGACGGGATGCTTCAGAAGAAATGCAGTGGTCTATGAGCTTCTGGCTACGTGGTTCGTGATTGGGATTATTGCATATCGACTATCCGAAGAAAAGGGCCAGTTCAGTAGTGTTGCGTCAGCATAGCAATGGAAGTAAATGGTTTTCTGAATGGGAATTCTCTACAGGCATTTATGGCAGCACTCTTGTATTGGACGGTTTGTGTGACTCGGTCGAGTTGGGGAGGTGCAGTCCCGATGGCTTAGTTGTGTGCGAGCGGATCTCGGAGGATTCTCCCTGGTTTGACTATGGCTTGAGTTGGGTGTCTTCTATGGGAATAAAGAATATATGGTACATTGCGGTTTTCTCCTGAATTGGTATCTGAAGTTAATAAAGAGTTGGCATTACTGGCTATCATATGTGAAGAGTGTGTATTTTGGAAAGGACCTTGAGTTTTGGTTTGCGGGTGCGTGGCTAGTAGCATGGTGATTACTGGGTTCTGAGGCTTTGGAGGTTCATGTTTTGTTGCGTGGCCGGAATCTTATATGGGTGCTTAGACAGGATGATGGAAGGTGAGTGATGTATCAGCCATTGATCTGCATAGTTGAGTCAGGGTATGGAATTTTTAGTATTCCTGAGGTTTTGGGACTAGGTGTCCCCGTATGTGGGCTATTTCTTGTTATTGGATTGTGAAGAAATATTGAGAATGGGGTAATTAATGGCATGTATTATGTTTGATGTTGATCTTCCGAAGAATATTTATCTAATTGGGAAGGATCGGGATTCGGTTGTGAGCTATGTGGAGGACCAGCGAGAATATGTATTTTGTATCAGGTTCAGTTTGTGTGCTCCTATGAGGTTGTCATTTTGATCATGTTACCAGGAAGGATGGATATTATATGTGCCCTAGCCTATGATATGTGTTACTCTTGTATGTTGTGTTAGGCAGTAATGTTGTATGATTATTTCCCACGCAGGTAGTGATTCTGTTCAGGCCTTATGGCGATGTGGGCAAGATAGCCCTCGTGATGTTGATTTGCTTATTGCACCTTAGTCGTGCTTGCTTCTTTCATGTTTTAGCACTTCCATTTATTTTTCCACAATTTTATTTGTGCAGCCTATGATATGTGTTACTCTTGTATGTTGTGTTAGGCAGTAATGTTGTATGATTATTTCCCACGCAGGTAGTGATTCTGTTCAGGCCTTATGGCGATGTGGGCAAGATAGCCCTCGTGATGTTGATTTGCTTATTGCACCTTAGTCGTGCTTGCTTCTTTCATGTTTTAGCACTTCCATTTATTTTTCCACAATTTTATTTGTGCAGCCTATGATATGTGTTACTCTTGTATGTTGTGTTAGGCAGTAATCGTTGTATGTATTATTTCCCACGCAGGTTAGTGAGTTCTGTTCAGGCCTTATGGCGATGTGGGCAAGATAGCCCTCG
>NW_017702197.1:0-1738 GCF_001879085.1 Nicotiana attenuata | reverse complement strand
TAATCCGCGTCGGGCCTCCCATTTGTCTTTGTTTCCAGCATGTGTCAATCCTGTATTGGGTTCCTCAAAGCCTTTGGGGTTACCATACCGGTGATACAGGAAATGTAGTGTACAGCACCCTTCCGCCAAATGTGGGTCTTGAATATCCCGACTAATGTTCAACAAATCTAAAAACCTGTAAAGAGTTACCGGCCGTGGAGCCAAAGGGTATCTACCACGGAGGTTCCCATTTAGACCTGCGTATCCGGCGATCTCTTCTAATGTAGGCGTGAGCTCAAAATCTGAAAATCGAAACACATTACGGGTCGGGTCCCAAAATGGTATTAGTGCCTCAATGATATCTGTTCTTGGCTTGATTTTTAATAAATCTACGAGACCGCCCAGGCTTTTGATCACAGTATCTCTGCTTCCTTTTCCCAAGTCATGCCACCACATATGGAGTTTCAAAGGGATCTCGCTCAGGACTGAGAAGGTTTCGATGTCACTTGAATTCATCCTGCATATTTATTTTAGGGGAATTTAATGACTTATTTTGAAAAATGGCTATTTATGCAAAAATTCTTTACTTAGAAAATAAGGACTTGGATTTGCAAATACGGCCTTTCAGCACTTCTGGAAGGAAGATTTTAAGGCTGTTCCTGCAAACCATTTGAAAATGACTCAGGGTGGCTATTCTTGCAAAAACGGCCTTCCGGCGTCCTTTTGGGGACATTCGGCTTATTTTGTAAAACAAGAGTGGCATCACCCAATGTATTTGACAAAAATTAAATTTTTTGGTATTTTGGCTATCTTTGCAAAAAGGGTGGTTGGACCCGATGAAGGTTGCCTACGTATCTCACATCCGGCGAGAATCAAACCGGCGTAGTTCGGGCAGATTTGCCAAAATCAAAAAATGTATTTTTGAACAACAATTTTCTTCCTTTTTTTTTCAAATATTTTTCTTTTTTCTTTTTTTTTTTTCATTTTTCACAAATCCGGCAGCATTTCGGTACTATTTGGGCATTTGGTTTCTCACAACAAATGGTTACCCTCCTTTAGTCCTAACACTGCTTATTTTAATAATTCACTCATTTAGACAAACCGGTCAACATGCAAATCCGAGCAAATAAATGCGCAAGTAGCACATAAGATGCATCAGGATGGTCAATTTGTTTCAGGTCACCTGTCCTAGACGGACCCAACCCCTGTGTTGAGTCCCCTAAGTCAAATGCACATGATGCAAACAAACGTCCTACTAGGGATCCGGCATGTGGTTTTGTTCTTCTAGGCTTAACCCTAGGTTTATTGGTCTAGACCTGGCTTACCCGAGCGGACAACTCGAGCCGAGGGGGAGGCAGCGTACCGGGGATACAGAAGCTCCGTCGGCTTTGCAACTTATCCAAACCTCGTTCTAAATGGGAAAAGACTCTAAACAGAAGAGAAGCTACACGAAGTGCACCCTTCTCCATGATGTAGATGACTCAGAAAGAGGAAGGGAATCGCGACAGTTTATATATACCATTTCAACAAATATCAAAGCGGTAAAACATTTAGCACATATGGCATGGAACATGTAGAAAAATCAAATAAAGCCAAATATAACAATTGTACTAAGCTCGAATTCTTGAACCCTGAACCGAAATTCTGGGTTCGTTTCCCCAGCAGAGTCGCTAGAGCTATCACACCTCTTTTTTACACACCCACCCCGAAGGATAAATGTATAAGGGAGTTTTTCCATTTAAAGTGACATTATTCGAAA
>NW_017702196.1:0-1738 GCF_001879085.1 Nicotiana attenuata | reverse complement strand
ATATATATTGGGCCTGAGGCCGCAGTTTAATATTCAGATAAACAGGTTGTTCATCATTCAGAAGAGGGAGTATTCATATCCTTACTTCCTTTGTTCAGTTCAGTTATCTGTTATCAGTTCAATTATCAGTTCAGTTATCAGTTATCATTTTAGTTATCAATTATCAGTTATCGGTTCAGTTATCATTTCAGTTATCAGTTATCATTTCAGTTATCAGTTATCAGTTATCAGCTATCAGCTATCAGTTATCGTTTCTGTTTCAATAGTTATCATTTCAGTATCAATTATCAATTCTCAGTTAGAAGCTCAGTTTCAGTTTCAGCAATTGCAGTTCTTTCTTTCAGTTGCTTTACATACTAGTGCAATTCAAATGTACTGACGTCCCTTTTGCCCGGAGCCTGCATCTCACGATGCAGGTAATGATTTACAGGTTGATAATTCAGAGCGCTAGGATTCTCGTACCAGCTGTTTGGTGATCCCCAGTTCTTTCGGGGCATTATCATTACTTTACGATCTTTCACTATTTAAAGGTCGTCAGTGTTTTCAGTACTTCATTAGAGGCTTCATAGACTAGAGTAACAGTTAGACAGAGTCGCAGGCTTTTCATCTTAAGCTATGTTGGCTACAAATATGTTTCAGAATTGTATTAATATTTCCGCACTTTGATTTATATCATCCAGACTTTCAGTATATCAGCATGTGTTAGTTTATCTTCCGCATTCAGTATGTTATGATACCACATGTTGATTTAGCCAGCCAGTTGGTTCGCTCGGTCACATGTAGTCAGGCACCGAGTGCCATGTTACGTCCAGGCCCAGGTTCGGGGCGTGACACTTTCGGGGCATTATCATTACTACAGTCTTCAGTATTTTCAGACAACTAGTGTTTTCAGTACTTCATTAGAGGCTTCATAGACTAGAGTATCAGTTAGACAGAGCCTCACGCTTTTCATGTTAAGCTATGTTGGCTGCAAATATGTTTCAGAATTGTATTAGTATTTCCGCACTATGATTTATATCATCCAGACTTTCAGTATATCAGCATGTGTTAGTTTATCTTCCGCATTCAGTATGTTATGATACCACATGTTAATTTAGCCAGCCAGTTGGTTCGCTCGGTCACATGTAGTCAGGCACCGAGTGTCGTGTTACGTCCAGGCCCAAGTTCGGGGCGTGACAAATTATATATTTTAAAAATATAGGTTTAGGGTTTATATCTAACAGTTGAATGCCTAAGTTTGAGTTGTTCTTTCTACAAGATTGAACTGAGTTTAGCTGAACAGTTATAATCTATTCCCTTATCCATTAAATAGCTAGACATTCGCATTTTGAATGTCTTCTTTTATTAAATTAGAAGTCAATGAATCATACATCACGCCTTACAAGTAGTGAAGAAGTATAGAGCACCTTGGTTGGTCATTGACCAATGGGAAGCATGTGAGAAAAAAACAAAGAATTTCGCATCTAAAAGGGTCTTCCAGCCTTTTCTAAAGGGATATCCAATTCCTTGATGGCTCCTTCAATCCCTCACTCCATGAGAGAACACATACTTCCGGCAGAGCTTCAAATGACAGCTGGAGATACTCCTTAATGCCCATTCACTGACCACATTGCATATGCATCAAAATTCTCACAAGTGGAGGAAGTGATTTCAATGAATGCGACAATTTGGTGATTCAAAAAGGATTTTAATTCGATGGAGTTACCACCAAGCAGCTTTATGCTAGATTTATTTCAGG
>NW_017702195.1:0-1738 GCF_001879085.1 Nicotiana attenuata | reverse complement strand
CCGTTTGAATCCGAATCCCTTAATTAAAGGGAAGTCTTGTGTAATTGATGCTTAATTGACAATCAGTTCCTTAACTATTTTCTTACCTTATTTCTGCCTGGTTTTCAACACTATAAATGCACGACTCTTTAACACACAGCACACACGATTTACTATCCTTCACTTCGCAATTCACAACCTCTTCTGAACTCATACTTACTCATAATAGTATTCTCTCTTTGCCTGCACTGTGGCCTGTTCACAAGACCTAATGCTTTTTCTCTATTTGTTTCTTTGAAACTGGTATGTCCTAATTCAAGCTTCAGCATCATCACAATGTGTTTATTTACAGTGTTTGTATCCATGTCTACTTTACTGCTGCTGCAGAGTTAAATATTTAAACTAGCATGTTGATTCCATCTGTTTGTTTGTAATGAATCCCTACCCCCTATTACCCCTATGTGTTTTGAGTTATGACTTGAGGCATGGCAATGTAAGTTGTTGCCCATGAATTAAGTTTGATCCATGGGGATCTTAACCTCTAAACAATATGTGTTAACAGGCCTAAGGGTGTGTCAGCATCTCCTATTGCTGGGTATGCCCACCAGCCTGCTTTTGCCTCTTGCAACTCCCCATTCCCTATACCCTTATGTGTACTGATTTAAGCTGTTTCCCTTTTCCCTTTCCCCTTTCAGAATTCCACTTCTGCACTTTCACTCTCTCTTAGTCCCTAAGTTCTGCCCCCCTCTTGTGAGCCTTGCCTTGGGACCTTGAGTTCCCTCTGAACTTGGACACCTGAGGGCTGGCCCTTCCACACTGCACTATGTCTTAATATGGTAATGCATTTGGGTGTGAGCACTGCCTGGATTTCATGTGTGACTCTTAGGGAACTTTGACACACCTCAAATGGGAGAAAAAGGCTTTGAAATGTGACCTCTTGGAGTTAGTTTACTTCATACCTCAGACAGGATGTCTGAATCAGGCTCTCCTTGGTTGTACTTTTAATTTCTGATGTATTTTCTTTATTTTACTTCTTTTTTCTGGGCTGTAATAACTTTGTAATAAAACTCTCGGGGATGGCTAGTGAAAAAGGGAGGGGTAACCATGTATGCAAAGGGTAGATAACATGTCTTTAGGAATCCTGCATTTTCTCATATATAGATACCATGTCTATAGTGTTGATACCCGATTTTTCCCTATATTTTTTATATATGCAAAATACTTTCAAAATAGCATGTACAGGCATATATAAGCATGCCCCAAAGTTTTAGTATTCTTCCTTTATTTTTTAAGATTTTAAAATCAATTTATTGTCTATTTTAATACTACAAAATTCAATAATTATTCCCAAACTAGCATTTTTTTTAGTGAATAATTTATTTCGTTCTCATATTTACCCTAAGATATAATTGGGGTAATTTTTGTATATTTTTATATATTTATTTGGTATTTTTTAAGCTAATTGCATATAATTGTAATTATAGCCTACTTTACGATTAACAGCATTCTGTAATTATAAAATCACTTTTAGTATTTTTACATTAATATTTATATGTTATTAATTGGTCCAGTACTTTTAATTTATTTTCAAGTCATTTTTTTACTATTTTTATAAATTAAAAGGGGAAAACTGGCTATTTAAATGACATCCCTTTTGTGTTTCAATTTTAGCCCAAATTGGACCCCAATCAGACCCTAATCAAATGACCCAATTTTATTATAACCCGACCCATACCCTTTCTTATCATACCCAAACCCG
>NW_017702194.1:0-1738 GCF_001879085.1 Nicotiana attenuata | reverse complement strand
AGCGCCGCGCGCGCAGACCGTGATGCCAAAGACACTGCTGCTGACAACGGACCTGCTGCTGCCTTATAGAAAACTAAGTCATTTTCATTGTAAATATAGAGTAGTTTTATTTCATGTACTTCCATTATGTTTCTCTAGCTTAGTCAAGTCTAGTCTTGTAACTTTGGATTATTTTTTTTAAGTACTATTAGGGGGGATCAAGCAATCAAAACTTTCTAGCAAGCAAGCAATTCTCTGTACTGGTGTCTCTCCCCCTCGACACCGCGTTGCTTTTCTGTAATAGCTTTCATTAATGCAATCAAGCTTTCTTTCATTCTGAATTCTCATTTCTGTTCTCTCAATTGCTCTTGACATTGGTTTTCCCGTACGGCACTGACAATCTCGTCTAGCGTACGGAGGGGACCTCAGTTGGCGGACAGCAACTGCACTGACATCAGTTGCCTAGCCTTATGTCGCCCTTCCAAGGGATCTCAGGAAGGCGCCGCGTAACAGTTGGTATCAGAGCCTAGGCTCGACATCGGACGAGGGAACGTATTGACATACCACTATTTCTGACCATGGTGAATCATGGGGACCGCATTGCGGCCCTCGAAGGGACGGTTGAGGTATTGCGGCCTATTGTGGATACGGTGCCTGAACTAAGAACCAGCCTACTGCAAAGGTTGGACGACCTGGACCGCAGGGTGCTTCAGGTCGAAGTTGATGTTGAAAACATCAGTCGTGACTCCGAGGGAGACCGGCAGACGGCAGCCACAGAGGCAGCCAAAATCTTTGAGAAATTCGAGGGGCTCCAACAGGAGCGCACCGAGGATTTAGCCCACAGGGCACAAGAGGCAGAGAAGGTTACTGCCATGCAACAAACCATTGACAAATTGACAGACCAACTCAATGTTGTCAACGCTGCTTTACAGCGCCTACTCCGAGGAGGTGGAAACCAAATCGGAGGTGCTGTGAACTCCGCTTCCGCGACAAAGAAACTGAAAATTCTTGAGCCAAAGCCATACAGTGGAGCTAGGAATGCCAAGGAAGTGGAAAACTTCATCTATGACATCGAACAGTATTTCGATGTTGTTGGGGATCTGGAGGAAGCTAAGAAGGTAGCAACTGCTGCCATGTATCTTCAGGGTGATGCTAAACTCTGGTGGCGTATGAAGTACGAAGCCATCAAGGCCGGTGAAGATGCTCTCGAGACATGGGCCGAACTGAAGGCAGCTATACGCCTGCAGTTCTTCCCCGAGAATGTTGAATATAATGCAAGGAGAAAACTACGGGAGCTCCGCCAGACAAAATCAGTGCGGGACTACGTGCTAAAATTCTACGCACTCATGCTCAGCATACGCGACATGGGGGATAAGGACAAACTCTTCACCTTCATGGAAGGGTTGAAACCTTATGCCCGCATGGAGCTACAGAGACAAAGGGTAGATTCCCTTCCCAAGGCAATCCAAGCAGCTGAATGCCTTGGGGACTATCAAATGGAAGCTCGAAGGGACAGGCCTCAGCCGCCTGCCCGAGCAGGGTTCAAAGGGGGCCAGCCTAGCAGTGGTGGTCCTAGCAAAAATGGGGGAGATCGGAACTCAAACAAATCTAGAGCTCCTTCCTCCGGCAGCAACAGTGCTGCGTCAAACAACAATGATCGGGCGAGAAAGCCTCCTTCAGGATGCCGTCATTGCGGTGGTCCACATTGGAACAATGAGTGCCCACATGCACAGATGAATGCCCATCAGGCTATTGATGA
>NW_017702193.1:0-1738 GCF_001879085.1 Nicotiana attenuata | reverse complement strand
TATGACAGAGTGACTGTGATGTACCAAGGAAAGGAAATTAAAGAAGAAGTGTGCGAAACTCATGGGTTGACTAGATCAGGGAGATGCTTCGCCCCTGAGGAATTGAGAAAGGTTAAAGCAGCTAAAGACACTCCGGCACCGACAAGAGGGTTGTTACTGAAGAAGAAGCTGAAGAGTTCCTGGAAAAGATGAAGGCTCAGGACTACTCGATTGTGGAACAATTGAGAAAAACCCCGGCACAGATCTCACGATTGTCCTTATTGATCCATTCGGATGAACACCGCCGGGCGTTGATGAAGATTCTAAACGAAGCTCATGTGCCAGATAAAATCACTGTGAATCATCTTGAGAAGATTGCAAACAAAATTTTTGAGGTGAACAGGGTAACATTTTCTGATGATGAGTTGCCATTGGAAGGAACTGAACATAATAGAGCTCTTTACCTCACAGTGAAGTGTGAAGATTCTGTGGTAACTCGGGTGCTAATCGATAATGGGTCTAGTGCAAACATTTGCCCTCTTTCCACCCTAGAAAAGTTGAAAGTGGACAGGGAAAGAATTCATAAAAATAGTATCTGTGTAAGGGGATTTGACGGCGGAGGGAAAGACACAGTGGGAGATATTGTATTGGAGCTAACAGTAGGACCTGTGGAGTTCACCATGGAGTTTCAAGTGCTTGATGTCAGCGTTTCCTACTATCTTTTATTGGGACAGCCCTGGATTCATGCCGCAAAGGCGGTACCGTCTACTTTGCATCAAATGGTTAAATTTGAATGGGATCGGCAGGAGATCGTGGTCCATGGAGAGGACAATTCTTGTAATGCTATTACATCCTTCGAGGAAGTTGAAAATGACAAAGGTCCGTGGGTGTACCAAGTCATGGACACAGTGCCAATTGGTAAAATCCCGGAAGGGGAGTGTGTTCCTATGCCCAAGATAGCTGCCGCATCTGTTATGGTAGCTTCAGAGATGATAAAGAATGGATTCTTGCCCGGAAAGGGGTTGGGTGCTTCACTGCAGGGAATCATACAGCCAGTGTCTCTTCCCGGAAATCTGGACACTTTCGGGCTAGGTTTCAAACCCACTGCTGCTGACATAAGGAGAACTAAAAAGATGAAAAAGAGAGTGTGGACCCTCCCAAAACCCATTCCTCGCCTTTCCCGTTCCTTCGTCCGGCCTGGTACTAAACAACACCCAACAACAGCACTACCAAATTCTATGGTGATAGAACCTGACAAAGAGCTGATCGAAAAGTTTGAAAGGGTGTTCGATGAAGTGAATATGGTGGAGCCAGGCGAAGGTCCGAGTAAAGCTGATGTGCAGTTCGTGGGGTCTCAGGCCAAGTCTCAATAACTGGGAAGCTACTCCTCTTCCAACTCGGAAGGAGTCGTGGTAGTTAGCTTTGGATTTTCCTTTGAGTATTAGATCTGGATTATTTCCAGGGTTGTAATTCAGATTTCTATGTTCCGTCCATTTGGATGAGTTAAACTTTGTTATTTTACAATTTTAATGAAATGCAATTTCCTTCTCTCTTCACTCCTGATAGCCTTTATTTTCTTTTCTCTCTTGTACAGTCCCTTTTATGCTGGTTTCAATGATGTGTCATGCATGAGGAGTCTCCGGCCTAGTCTTGATAATCCACATGAAATAGTAATACAAGAAATTGAGCGTGATGGCGAGGGGGAATACGATGATGAGGAGGCTTTGGAAGAAATCAGTAAAGATTAAATCAATTTGAG
>NW_017702192.1:0-1739 GCF_001879085.1 Nicotiana attenuata | reverse complement strand
GTGCATGGGTAGGAGGTTGGGAGTATGTCTGGGCGTGGTGGATAGAGAAATTGGGGACAGGAGGTGGGTAATAGTGCTGCGGTGGGCCATATGGTGTGTGTGGGTAGGTTTGGGGGTGAGGGCGAGGTTGGTGATAATATGGTGATGGTCCTCTGGACCAAGCTCTCGATTCCACTACTGCAACCTCTTCTTTCTTCTTCTTTCCCAATACTCCTCCAGTGCCGCTCTGAATAGCCTGAGTAGTTGCTTTGATTGCTGAATAGCTCATAATTTTGTTGGACTTGAGACCCTCTTCCACCATACTTCCCATTTTCATGACCTCGTTGAAAGTTTTTCCCACTGCTGACAACAGATGACCATAATAGGTAGGCTCCAAGGCTTGTAGGAAGTAGTCAACCATCTCGTTCTCTTTCATTGGAGGATCGACTCTTGCCGCCTGCTCTCTCCACCGAAAACCATACTCTCTGAAGCTTTCTCCGGGCTTCTTCTCAATTTTAGTCAGTGACAGACGGTCCGGGACAATTTCGAGATTGTACTGAAAATGACATGCAAATGCTTGGGCCAGGTCGTCCCAAGTGTACCATCGGGCATGATCCTGTCGTGTGTACCACTCCAAAGCTGCTCCACTTAGACTTTGACTAAAGTAAGCCATCAATAACTCGTCCCTTCCTCCAGCTCCTCTCATCTTGCTGCAGAACCCCCTTAAGTGGGCCACCGGATCACCATGGCCATCATATAGGTCAAACTTGGGCAGCTTGAATCCTGCTGGCAACTGGACATCAGGAAACAGGCACAGGTCCTTGTAGGCTACACTCACTTGTCCTCCGAGCCCCTACATATTTCAGAATGACTGTTCTAAGCTCTTAACCTTCCGTATCATTTCCTCTTGCTCAGGGTTTTTGGGAGGCTTTTCTTCCTCAGCTGAGAGATCAAGGCGGGGAGTGTAAGGGCATGGCTCTGGCGGTTTGAAAGTGGCTTCGGGTGGGTAATACTGGTTATCATGGGTTTGGAACAAAGGTTCGCTAGAAGACTTGTGTAGTGCGACAGGTGGGGGAGCCACGAACACAGGAGTGGTTGGTGGTGGAGGTGGTGGTGTTTGAGAGGTGGTTCCGTAGTACTGCTGGTAAGCAGGGAAAGCCGACGATGAGTTAACTGTGAGAGGATCTTGAGGTTGAGCTGGTAGTGGGAGGTAGGTGGGGTTAGCAGGATAAGCTGGTGGTGGATGTCCCTTCGACCAGGCCTGGTACATCTCGGCCATTTGTTGCTTCAATTTATACATCTCCTCCTTCATTGCATTAACGTCCACTACTTCCTCCTCCCTAGATGGGTCGATAATGCTTGCTTCCAATTCCTGATTGACCATGTTTGACTTATCCTTAGAGCGGGTATTGTAGGGATGGGTTGCCAGAATGCCAGCCAACTTAACCACTTGCCTGGACTCATCAACAACAACTTTGTTAGCGGTTACGGCATTAACAGATAGATGACCGCACATTGGGGAGTGAATGCACCTAAGCAGTTAACCATTTCTATTATGCCTTTGCTTGGTTGCATGTGTCATCCCGGCTTTTCCTTATTTCTATGTGCCGCTTCCTTTTATTTTCCATTGTTTCTTGCCGCTTTTTTTTTTTTTTTTGCATTTTTGCATTTTCTCTCCTATTTTTATTATTTGGTTACGGTGGAATCCTATGTGGAGATTGCGCCTACGTATCACGTCTCCTGTGAATCCAGACCAGTCG
>NW_017702191.1:0-1739 GCF_001879085.1 Nicotiana attenuata | reverse complement strand
ACGTGATGTGCAGATTTTAGCAGTGATTATTGACATGGTACATGTTGCGAAGTGCAGAAAACCTATGAGCACGGTATCTATGTGAAGAATGCAACATTTTAAAGTATTAATCCTATAGGCATGGTATCTACGTGAAAATATAGAATTGAGAAAGTATACACCCTATAGGCATGGTATCTACGCGAAAATGCAGAATTGAGAAAATATACACCCTATAGGCATGGTGTCTACGTGAAAATGCAGAATTGAAAAAGTATACACCCTATAGGCATGGTGTCTGCGTGAAAATGCAGAATTGAAAAAGTATACACCCTATAGGCATGCTATCTACGTGAAAAATGCAGAATTGAGACAATATACACCCTATAGGCATGGTATCTATGTGAAAAATGCAGAATTGAGACAATATACACCCTATAGGCATGGTATCTACCCCTTTGGCATACATTCTATCACATCCCTTTTCACTATACCCCAGTAGTTATTACAAGGTTCATTACAAAGCTTATGACAGACCAAGTGAATCAAAAGAATAAATGAAAATACATCAGTGATTACATCTACATCTAATCAGCCTAATCCAGACTCAAAGTCTAATAATATGAGATAAACCAACTTCCAAGATCGGATTTTTCAAAGCCCTTCTCTTATTTAGGATGTGTCAAAGTTCCAAGGAACTTCGAGAGTTCCAGGCAGTGCTTACACCCCAAATATTATTGTAGAACAGATTATAGTGTAGTGTGGAAGGGCCAGCCCTCAAGTGTCCAAGTTCAAAGGGAACTCAAGGTCCCAAGGCAAGGCTCACAGGAGGGGGGCAGGACTTAAGGGCTTAGGAGTAAGTGTAAGTGCAATGAAAAGGAATTAGGGGGGGAAGCCAGGGCAGGCTGGTGGTCATGCCTAGCACCTGGGCTGCTGGCACACCCCTGACCAGCTTGTCAGCTTAAAAATTAGAGAGTTAGGACCCTTTGAGGGTCAGGTTCAGCCATGGACAGCAATTTAGAGGCTGCCAGGCTATACCTTAACTCTATACACATAAGGGAATGGGGTTATGGGAGATTGAAAGAGGCTGGGATAGAAAGGACCCAGTCTTAATCCATGACAACAACTTTGTATGTTTCCATGTCTTAAACTACAGCCCAACCACATAAAGGGGAATGAGGATAGGGATTCATTGTAGTAACAGATAGCCAAACATAAGTAATTATTTTAAAATTGAACTCTATAAAGCAGTAAATTAGGCATGGGCATAGAAGCTTGTAAGTAAACACATTGGATTTTGATGCTTGAATCAAAAGTAGGACATACCAGTTCAGAAGAGCAAGTAGGAAGAAATAGTAGATTTAGGGAAGTCAAATTGCAATCAAGAAGCAAGAGTGTAAGTTTTAGAAGAGAGTTGTGATGATTAAAATCGTGTGTGTGTGTTAATGGAAGAGCAGTGTATTTATAATTGCAAACAGGTATAGCAAATAAGGCAAGAATCATAGTTTAGTAATAATTAAGGAACTATGTACCAATTAAAATCAATCAGCCTATAGATTTCCTTTAATTAAGGAGTCCAAATTCAAACGGTAATGGGCAGAAGTTATTTAAGGAAGGAAATCAAGTAAATACCTCGTGCACGGTAGACAAAAAAGGGTAAATACATGGTGGTACTTGATTTGTAAAACAAGGAAAGGGAATCAATAAAATAACCAGTAAAGAATCCCATTGAAAGCCTTGCTCGAGTCAGAAAAGAGGTA
>NW_017702189.1:0-1740 GCF_001879085.1 Nicotiana attenuata | reverse complement strand
TTACGAAACTATTCAAAATAGTTAGTGCTGATTAACACAGAAAATCCACCCCTCGGGCACAAATATCACAGCATAGCAGGTAATAATACAAATAAGTATGCAAGATGAACACATAAAAGTTTGCCCATCGGGCACGAATTTCGTTACTAGTCAGTCATTGTTACCTGACCGGTCAGCCATTGTTACCTGGCCCAACGCGTGTTTCAGTGCCATTGTTACCACTGGTCAGCCATTGTTACCTGACTGGTCAGCCATTGTTACCTGACTGGTCAGCCATTGTTACCTGACCAAAACACGAATGACAGTGTCATTGTTACCACTGTCCAATTCTAAATGGGTACCCGCGCTCACTGTGGGTGTGCAGACTCCGGAGGGGCTCCTACAGCCCAAGCGCTATATCAACATAAGGCCTGAAAGCCTATACATATCAACATGAGGCCTGAAAGCCTCCTCACAATACACTCGAAGCCTGAAAGCCTCCTCACATCACTCAGCATATCCTCACATATGGCCCTCGGCCTCAATCAGTCAAAAAATATCATAAGCCCCTCGGGCATCAGTAAAGAAACAATAATGCTCAGCTCAAACAGTAGTTCAAATATCAGTTAAAACTCGAGGTTGAGTAAAAATATAGCTGAGTTCATGAAACAGTGTAATGACAATGGACTGAGTTCAAATAATATTTCAAATAGTGAGGAAAACAGTGATGATAGCTCATAGGGAGTTCAAACAGTCGGCAATAAGCCCCAAATATGGCAGTAAGCCCAAGTCCTAGTGAAAAACAACAAGTCATAGCGAAATACGCGGTAAAATCAACAACCGGGACGGACCAAGTCACAATCCCCAACGGTGCTCTACCCCACGCTCTCTATCTGGCATGCAAGTCACCTCAATATAGCACTATGGGTGCAAATACGGGGTTTCAAACCCTCAGGATATCATTTACAATCATTACTCACCTCGAACCGGTGGAATCTCTACCTCGCAACGCCTTTGCCCCCCGAATCGGTCTCCACGCGCGTCGAATCTAACCAAAATCAGAGCGAATACATTACAATATGCCAAGGGAACAATACCCAGTCGAAAACAATCGAGAAATAGCAAAAATCTCGAAACTAGCAAAACCCGAGCCCCGGGCCCACTTCTCGAAAAAATACAAAACTCACATTACCGGATTCCTCGTCTCGCCACGAGTTCATACATACCAATAACTCCCAAATCCGAGCTCAAATGGCCTATCAAATCCCAATTTGAAATATCAAAAACTCAAGCCCTAGTTCATCAATTTTAGGCTTAATTTCCATGAATTTCTAGACCAATTACACAATATAATCGTGTTTTAAGTTCAAAAATCTTACCTCCAATCGATTCTCCTTGAATCCCTCTTCATTTTCCTTCAAAAAGCTCTCAAAAGGTCCAACAATGGAGGAAAAATGACCCAAAATCGCGGATGAAATGTTTATAAACTCACTGCCCAGCTCCAGCATTTCCTTCTACGCGATCGCGACCTAGGCCCCGCGATCGCGTAACACAAAAATCCTGCTTTCTCAAAATAACTCAATGCGATCACGACTTAAGCTCTGGGAACGCGATGCACTACCAATTAATACTACGCGATCGCGATCCTCTCACACGCGAACGCGATGGCTGTCCAACTTCCCCTATGCGATCGCGTGGCCACTGATGCGAACGCATAGGCCAAATTTCCTGCCTCCCAAAAAGCTTCTACGCGATCGCGAC
>NW_017702188.1:0-1740 GCF_001879085.1 Nicotiana attenuata | reverse complement strand
AGGCAAGTCCAAGCTCATAAGACCTTAATAAGGCGACACATAAAACTGTAAGACCTCAAAGGTGAGTTCGAAATTCGTAAGGCCTCGATAAGGCATTATTTTAACCATAAGTCCTCGAGAAGGCGGGTCCAAATTCATAAAATCTCAAAAGAGGTAATACCGGCCTCATCATCGACTTCACTAATGGCGAAGTATACTCGAATTTGTAAGACCTTAAGAAAAAGGCATAAAATCGATACAAAACCTAAAGGTCAAATTGTGCCCGAGTTCGAATCCACTCACTCGGGGACTATCTTGTAAAAACCTAAGGTTTGAATCTTCCCCGAGTTCGAATACACTCACTCGGGGACTACCTTGAAAAGACCTAAGGGTTGAATCTTCCCCGAGTTCAAATGCACTCACTCGGGGACTATCTTGTAAAAACCTAAGGTTTGGATTTTCTGCCCGAGTTCGATTCCACTCACTCGGGGACTGTTTTGTGAAAATCTAAGGTTTGAATTTTTCCCGAGTTCGAATACACTCACTCGGGGACTAAGGTTTGAACTACACTCGAGCTCGACCGAACTCACTCGGGGACTGCTTCGAAAAAACCTAAGGGTTAGACTTCACCCGGGCTCGAATAAACTCGTTCGAGGACTATATTGAAAAACGTAAGGTTTGATTTTTTACCCGAGCTCGAATCAACTCACTCGGGGACTGCCTTGAGAAAACCCAAAGGTCGAAGTTCACCTGAGTTCGAATACATTCACTCGGAGACTACTTCGAAAAACATAAAGGACTACCATCGTTCCAAAAAGATAAAAGGCAAAGTAATAACAAGATTGAAAAAGGAGCAATAGATGGCAAAGGGCAATGTTTCATAAAAAGGCTCGCTACCGGAGCAATTACATAAGAGGGGAAAACAAAACAAAGCCTAGCCTATTCCCGGAGTCAATCAGAGCCATCCTCGAATTCTTCGGGGAACGTCGCCCTTCTCGAAGCGTCCTCAGCTTCGGCGGCTTTGGTGACGTCCGATGCAAGATCGAAACCGCGACGTTGGAGTTCGGTAAGAACTTCAAGCCGGGCCTGACACTTCGCATATTCGGCTAACATTCTTGACTGCTGGTTGGCCGCATCAGCATCGGCCCTATATTGGGCCACCAGATCGTTGGCAGTCTCCTCGGCTTGGGAAACTTTAGCCTCAGCTTCCTGAAATCGATTGGTCCATAGCTCAATTTCAAGGACTCGAGCCTCATTGGCCAACGTCAAGTCCGCAACCTCTTTCCGGAGGGAAGTCTTCTCCGACTCCAACTGTTGCACCCGGGCTTCCAGTTCGGCTTTGTTCTCATCAAGTTCGGCTCTGCTCTCGTCAAGCTCGGCCTTAACCCGATTAAGCTCGGCTTGCACCCCCCTTAGCTTATAACCAAGCTCTTTCTTCGCTTCCTCCAGCCGGATAGCACAGGACGCGTGCTCTTTGTTCAAAAGGTCCAATCCGGTCCAGCTTTCTAGCAGCTTTTCTTCAAGGACCCGGCGCCCCTCTCGCTCCGTCTCCATTTTGTCCTTGATCCGGAGGAACATCGAGTGATATAGCACCGATGCCTGCAAAGAAAAAGTCTAAAGAGTCAGTACTGAATCACAAGGCAAAAATATTAGAAATAAAGGAAGAAGCAAGTACCTTGAGCTGCGCCTGTTGGGCTTCGTTGAAAAGGCATGTCCAATCTACAGCCTCGATTGCAGCCCGGTCTTCCTCCGTCATCAGAT
>NW_017702187.1:0-1740 GCF_001879085.1 Nicotiana attenuata | reverse complement strand
GTACCGTATTACCTTATTTTACCTTGCATACGTTCTAAAACTACTAATAATCTACCTCTCTTTAGCATACAGACGACAACTACATTGTTCTGAACTCTCTCTTACACACATACATACTCTCTTACTTGATACTCAGTTGGCTGCAAGCCAAAACTGAGTGGTTACATTGCTCTACTGCTCTATTGTTCTACTACTCTACTGCTCTACTTCCCTTCATTGTACTGCTCTTCACTCCTCACTCTGCACCTATTCTCTCATTTTTACTGGTATGTTTTCAGTTTAATTTACAACCTCCAAAATAATATGTCTCTATTTGTATTGCTCTTTCTTTTGTTTCTCTTATGCTTCTACTTGTGGTTCTGCTGCCTCCCTTGCAATTAGCATGCCTATTTTGCCATGTGATTACCCTGTAATTCAGCATATCTACTGCCTTCTTACATTTTTTACTACTATTCTACCCTACACCCTAACCCCTAATACATTATAAGCATGACACCTAGTTACTATGTGATCCTGAACCCTTTCCCCTAAACCTAATATGTAACTCTTTTAGCACCCCTTAAATCTGATGCTGTTAAGCTCATGGCATGAACACTTTGTGATAGACTATTGTTGTGACTATTTAAGTTCTGTAGTAATTCTCTGGTGTAAACCTGTGTGCAAATATGCTTTCGCATATGAACTACTTGTCCCCAATTCCGCCTTTCCCTGTTTGTGTTTGAACTATGTATGTTGATTTGGTCTTGAGTTGTTGGTTGTCCTGTTTCTTTTTTTCTTCAAGCTGGTTTTCACTAAGGCAAATTCTTCTATTGCCTTCCAAAACTTATTTCAAACTAATCATTGTGAAAAAAATTTCCAACTTAACTCTTTTAAATCTATGTCAAGAACTCTCACATACACTCGTAGACCACAAGGTTCTACCCCTTTTGTGTGAGCCTTGCCTTGGTACCCTTGAGTTCCCTCTGAACTTGGACACATAAAAGCTGTCCTTTCCACACTGCACTTACTCTGTATTGGTTATGCAATCTGGGTGTGAGCACTGCCCGGGATCCCTTGAGGTCCTTAGGGAACTCTGACACACCCAGATATGAGAAAGGCTATGGAACAATCTTGGCACTTGAGGTGGTTTATTGCATAACACAGGGAGGAAGTCCTAATCAGGTGCTAAAAGTCTAGGCCTGTTTCAGGCTCTCTATAGTATAATTTTTACTTTTCTTATGTAATTCATTCACATGGTCTGTAATAATTTGTAGAAGAATATTGGGGTAACTAGTGAAAAGGGCGGGTATTTACATGTTTGTGGAAGGCGGGTAGAAACCATGCCTATGGGACTTTACATTTCACTATGTTTGGCCTTACCATGTTAGAAATCATGCCTATAGGACTTTACATTTCACTATGTTTGGCCTTACCATGTTAGAAATCATGTTTAGTAGGATTTTACTATACTTGCCTTACCATGTTAGAAATCATGTTTAATAGGTCACAAAATCAGTTTCACAAATAGATGCCATACCTATAGGATATAATTTAATCCAGCTTCTGTTATAACAAGTGTTACATATTTTCTTTCAGTGGTCATCATGCCTGCAAAGTTTCTGAAACCAGTGTTAAACAACTAGATGTCATGCCTATAGGGAATAACTCTAGAAATTCTGCCTATAGATCTTAACAAGTTTAGTTAAATAAATCAACCCAGTCCACGTTTTAGTCGTTTCGAAACTGGTTTAATTAATGGTA
>NW_017702186.1:0-1740 GCF_001879085.1 Nicotiana attenuata | reverse complement strand
GATTTTGGGCGGATTTGAAGGAGTTAAGGTTTTGGCCGAGATTTTGAAGGAGTATATGGTGATGATTCGAGGGACAAGGCTTAGGGATTTAGAAAGAGGAAAGTGAGAAGATGTCGTGGTGTAAATTTCAGGGGATTTGGAGACTTGCCGCCGGTGGAGGCGATTTCCGGCCGGCGGCGGAGGGCGGAGGGCGGCAGTGTTAGGTTCTCTGATGAGAGATGAGAGAGATGAGAGGGTAAGGGGGGTCTGAGGGGGTAGGGTAGCGTTAGGACATATTTATACTGAGTAACCTAGTCAGTTCTCATCCGTTGGATGGCAAAAATCAAGGGCTGAGATCAAACCTTGGGGAAACGGGGTCGTTTTGGGACGGGCAAAATTGGACTGGGCGGGGAAAGGGTTTTTGGGCCAGGACTGAGGTGCGTTTTGCTTTTGGTCCAGCACTATTTAATTGGAAAATCGGCCCAAATTAAACAGCCCTTAAAATCGTTTTAGGCCTCTCTTTTTCTCTTTTCTTCTTTTTATTAATTTCTGTTATTTGTTTTTTTTTTTTCTGATTTTGTTAAATGCAAAACTAAAAATAAAAGACCCAAATTGACTCTAAAATTATACTACTTAAATTCCATACAAACTAATTCCTAATTTAAAGAAAACTAAGACAATTTAAAAGTAGAAATGCAAAAGAATCATTTTTGTTATTTTCTTTATTTTTAAAGTAACTTAATCACTAATTAATCCTAAAATGTGAAATTAAACCCTAAATGCAAATGCCAAGTATTTTTGTATTTTTCACTAAAAATGCACAAACAAAATGCAAATAATTAACATAAAATGTCACGAAAATCCACAAAATTGCAAAATAATGAAAGAAATCGTTTTGTTTGAATTTCTGCTAGTAATTCATATAGGGCAAAAACTACGTGGTCACAGCTGCCCCTCTTTGATCGGGAACACGAAGAGTTTTCGGGCAAAGATAAGTGAGCGGATACGAGCGATTTTTGCCCGTTTGAATACTCCGTGTGAAGCATTTTTGAAAAGTTTGACCGCACCCTGCTTCTGAGGTTGCCTACATATCCTTGGCTAAGAAGGAATCAGGTCAGTGTAGTTCGGGAAGGTATGGTAGCTGGGACTACCATGAAGCTCTGGTTTCACTGTTGCTGCTGCTGCTGCTACTACTTACTGAACCCCCTTATTACACCGTGTCAAAAATAAAAAGAAGCTAGACTAAGATATGATCTATGAATTACAAAAGATCCTATCTATATCTTCAAACTTGCTCTTGTGGTTCTTGTTGCCTTGTTGACTTGTATTCTTCCGGTGGGATTCCTTTGTTGTTGCCTTGAATTGTGATCGAAGATGTTTTGCCATTTCTCCGGGTGATGCTTGATTGCTAAAACTTGAAATAACTGCCTATGTTCTCCAGGCGGGCTCCTGATTTCTGAGACTTGAAATGTATGCCTCTGTTTTCCAGGCGGGCTCCTGACTGCTGAAACTTGAAATGTATGCCTCTGTTCTCCAGGCGGGCTCCTGACTTCTGAAACTTGAAATGTATGCCTTTGTTCTCTAGGCGGGTTCCTGACTGCTGAAACTTGAAATATATGCCTCTGTTCTCCAGGCGGGCTCCTGAGTTCAACAAAATAAACAAGAAACAAAGAAAATTTTCTGCCCCAGTTTGGTGACTGGGCATCATATTACCAAATGCTAATAAGAATTTGAAAGCTAAAATTTGAATTGTACTCCCTC
>NW_017702185.1:0-1740 GCF_001879085.1 Nicotiana attenuata | reverse complement strand
GGTACTTGGTTATTGGGGTCTAAGGATCTAATTTGAAGTAGGGATTCTTGTGCGGCCGGAGATTTAATATAACGGAAAGGAGCCGCTTAAATGAAGAAGGATGTAGCATGACTTTGAATTGAAAGGATGTTGTCGCACACTTAAATGATGTCCACGAGGGGTAAATGGACCTGTGTAGTTGGAAAGTGAGCTCAGACCAAGTATAGGTTATTGATATCGAAGTGATTGTGCCCCGTGCAGCGGCGTTGGAAGAGGCCGGGGAGAGCTTCTATAGGTGGGTTACCCAAGGGAGAAGGTTAGCAGTCGCGTGGTTGGCAAGGCTTCTGCGAAGAATCCTATCGGTTATATAGCAAAGGAATCGGTTGTGCAAATATGTTGATGAGCTAGAATATAAAAAGGGGTTTTACAGAAAGATTTCGAGAGCTTTGGCGGTTGATTGCGCGAGGTTATGTCAATAAGAGATAAAGAGGACGGGTGAATTCCAGATTTGTGGTATGATGGCTTCAAGCTAGGTGGGAGAGTCCTACCGCTTATGATGGGGTTGCAGAGTTAACTACTCGTGAGGTTTCCGGTGATTAGCATATTGATGGGTTATTTCAGCTACGGGAAAGGAACATAAGGGGTAATTTGAGCTATTGAATTGTCGAAATGCATGCTATGGTTGGCCTTATTGGCTCATGTTCAGACTTGGGGAAAGATTCAGGAGTATGCCTTGTATAAATACGGGTTTCAAGGGAAGTGATTCCGCCGGGTGCCTCGTCAAGAGGGTGTTCACGCGTTATAAGATTTACGAAGTTGATTATATTTGGGACCAAGTCAGAGCGGGTGGCTCTCAGCAACGGCCCTAATGGATTCAAAAGAGGTAAAGTATGGTGCCTAATGGTTTCGAGCCTATAAGTAGAGTTAAGAATCAAGCTTTTGCAGCAGCTTGCGAGTGGAGGCCCAGAACGTTCTATGATGATTGACTCGCAGTGTAACTCTCGAGAGAAAGATGAGAAAGGACTTCGGGTTCGTAGAAGGATTAGCAGTATAGGCATATCAGTTGGGAGTACGAATGTGTGCATAAGGGAGGTATGAAATGGTTCATGGGATTTGGGGCAACATAGTTTCGTGATTCAAGGTCACTCGGGATGAGTGCAGATGGAGTATGATATGTGTTGGATAGAGTTAGTGTTATCTATCAGGCAATCAAGGATAAATTGGAAGAAGGTAGCTAGATTGGCCATAGTTGAATTTGGCATATTGGTGTTAGCAATCAGTTTCTTCAGTGTGATCAAGTTAAGCAAATGATTGGTGACGGTGCGTATAAGGCTTGTCAGCCGCCGTAATTGATATCATTCAGAAACATTCTTATGTTGGGGATCGTTATGTGGAAGCAGATTCCGGAAGGGCTGTAGTGGCTTAGACCACTACTTGGATGTTTGCATATTCTACGATTATGAGAATTCACCTGTGTGATACTATGGATCTCCTGAAGTGAGTTAAGTGAAAAGTTTTTATATGATGAAGTGTTAACCTATTAGTGGTTCCGAAGCTATGATGAAAAGACGAGTTCTATCGTATATTGGCATGTTGAGTGCAGTGAGTGGTAGGGAATTTGCAGTGAAGAGCAAGGTAGCAGTTCGGTGTTGTTAAGGATGTCACAAGCTCGGAAGAGCAGGAAAGGAATTTTCATGTTTAAGGTAAGATGGTTTTGTCACCAGCGTCACTTGAGATCGGTGTCTTGTAAAAAAGGGCTTT
>NW_017702183.1:0-1741 GCF_001879085.1 Nicotiana attenuata | reverse complement strand
CAATAGCATATAGTAGCTACGCACGGACTCTCGTCACCTCGTGCGTACGTAGCCCCCACAAATAGGAGCACATAATCATTCACTTCACCTATCGGGGTAAATTCCCCCCTCACAAGATTAGAAAGGAGACTCACCTCGCTCCGAAGATCCATAATCGACATTCTACATTCTTCCAGAGGCTCGAACCGACGCCCAAAGCTCCAAAACTAGCCAATGGCGATACAAATCCATTAATATATGCTAAGGTACTCATTACAATCCAATTTATAACAATTCCTAACCCCGATCAAAAAGTTGCCCAAAACGCCCTCGGGCCCACGTGCCCGGAATCCAAAATTTTCTAAGATAAAGGTTACCCATGACCTTAGGAACTCAAATATACAACTTTCTCTTAATTCCATACTCAAAATCGTGGCTAAATTCCAAGAATATGATTTTCTAGGTTTTCCACCAAAACCCCAATTTTTATACTAATTTTCATGCCTAAATCCATGTATAAACCTTGTATTTAACTCAAGGCTAGCATAAATTACTTACCTCAGGACAAGTGACGAAAATGGCGTCCCCAAGCTGCTCCCCATCGACTCCAGTGGAAGAAAAATGGGGTTTAAATGAGCTCAACCCCGAACTTAAAACATCCTCACTGCCCCAGTCATTTCCGCTTTTGCTGAAATATTGCGCTTATGCGGTTCCGCATTTGCGGACAATAGGCCGCTTCTGCGGCTTCCCCTGGCCTAGCCCCCTTTCGCTTCTGCGATGCTCCTTCCGCAGGTGCGGTCTCGCTTCTGCGGAACCTTGACCGCATCTGCGGCCCACGACCCTTCGAACCATTACGCTTCTACGGTGCCCTCTACCGCTTTTGCGACTCCGCTTTTGCAGATACCTGACCGCATAAGCGGTCCCTGCTCCCCTTCTCTCCCAACCGCTTCTGCGGCTTCTTTCACTCTTCTGCAGGGCCGCTTCTGCGGTCCCATTTCCTCAGAAGCGAAAACACCAGCAACCAGATCCTTCAGCCTTCTTCAAAATTCCATTTTTGATCCGTTAACCACCCGGAATCCACCCGAGGCTCCCGGGACCCCCAACCAATCATACCATCCAATCTCAAAGCACATTACGGGCTTGCTCGAGGCCTCAAATCATAACAAACAACGTTAAAACCATGAATTACACCCCGATTCAAGCTTTATGAACTTTGAACTTTCCAACTTCTATTTCCGATGCTTAAACCTATCAAATCACGTCCGATTGACCTCAAATTTTGCACACAAGTCATATTTGACATTACGGACCTAATCCAACTTTCGGAATTGGATTCCGACCCCGATATCAAAAAAGTCAACCTCCGGTCAAACTTCTCAAAACCTTCAAATTTCTATCTTTAGCCAAATGGCTTCAAAATGACCTACAGGCCTCCGAATTCACTTCCGATCGCGCTCCCAACTCCATAATCACCATACGGAGCTATTCACAGAATCGGAATCCCAAACGGACATCGATAACACTGAAATGCACTTCAAGCCAAACTTAAGAAATTCCTTCTAAAATGCTAACTTCCACAATAGGCGCCAAAACGCTCCCGGGTTATCCAAAACCCAATCCGGGCATACGCCCAAGTCCGAAATCATCATACGAACCTGCTGGAAACTTCAGATCCTGATTCCGAGGTCGTTTACTCAAAACTCCAATCCTAGATCATTCTTTCAACTTTAAGCTTCTCAAATGAGAATTTTCATTTAAATCT
>NW_017702182.1:0-1741 GCF_001879085.1 Nicotiana attenuata | reverse complement strand
GTTGATTTTTCACTGGGTTCTGAGTTGAATTTTCCGGGGTTTTTTATTGTTGAATCCGGTTAGCATTTGCTGCTGATTGCCTGCTGCTTTGTTGCTGATTTCCCTTTCTGTTTTGTTCTCCATTTCCAGGTATTCTTCAGCTCTATGGATGTCACTTGAAGTTTAATTTGAAGCAGAAATTCGAAAACATGAAATGAAAAAATGTGATTGTTTGTTTGGACTCCATTTTGTTCTTCTTTCAATTTTGTGACTAAATTATGGTAGCTTGGCATATATTGTTCCTATGACTGTAATACAGTACTTAAAATCAGTGTTGGAACCGTTGCTTTGTGTGCTTTATCTTCAAGTGTATTTTCAAGTTGGAATCTGTATTAGTTAATAGATCAAGTGTATGGCTTCCTTTGGTTTGTGTGAGTTAGTCTTTAGTCTTGGCAATGACTCTATCATTTTAAATTGTTAGTTTGGTAATTGGACTGTTGAATAGATTATATATTAAGCATGTGTTAAGAGTTGAAGACATATAGTCTCGTTTCTCTCTGTGATATAGTTATGTTCGAGAAAGGTCAAGGATGAAAAGATGTATCCAATTTGCATATTGTAATGGTTTCAGGTTGATTTAGGATGATTGTAAGATCAAGCATGTGTTGTTATGATTTGGTATGAAATTCTGAATAAAACTCAGATTTGGTAGTCTATTCTATTTGATTCATTGACTTTTTTTTTAATTGGCTTTGAAATGGTTTCTCAAAAGTTAAGGGTCTGAATACGAAATGTTTGAATGCCTGAGTCACCTTGTGTTTCTATTAAATTAATCCACTCTCAATTATGGCACTGATGCACACACAAACAGGTCCATAAGTCTGAATTTGTTCCTTTGAGGGCTCGATCCTGGAGCACAATGGTTGGATATCCGTTGCAGCTTGTTCGCACGTTTGAGTTGGGCTCATTACGAGGCCAAATTCCAAATTCTGCTTGTCTCTTTGTTGGTCCATCACTTCACTTGTATTGGCTCACAGCCCTTTTGTATAAATGGATTGTTTTCACATAAGCCATACTAGTTGGGTTCAATGCGGCCTTTAACCACATTTAGTATTAATTGATTAGATTATTAACTAGTTGGGGCTCGCCATATTATACAACAAAATGGCAATTGTACGGCCTTCGCTTAATTAATTTTGTTTCAAATCTTAGAATCCGAGGCGTGCCATTTAGTAAATTTCATGGCCCTCGCAAAGTTAACAGCGCGTAGTTGCTTTAGGCGCGTATTTTAATAATGTTACTTCCCTAAACTCGGGTGCGCATTTATGTGACCCAAATCTAAATCTCAACGATGTTAAAATATGTCAAAAGCCACGGGTGCATTTATGTGACATGGTTCGAGATGTATTTTGATAACGTTGCAATCCTCTTTAATTAATTATATAAAAGCGGTTAAAAGTTGCACATAGGTTAATAATTGTTTAAAATCAAATAATCAAGCCGAATATAACAGTTGAGCGACCGTGCTAGAACCATGGAACCCGGGAATGCCTAACACCTTCTCCCGGGTTAACAGAATTCCTTACTCGGATTTCTGGTTCGCGGACTGTTAACAGAGTCAACCTTTTCCTCGATTCGGGATTCAAACCGGTGACTTGGGACACCATAAATCTCCCAAGTGGCGACTCTGAATCTCTTAATAAACGAATCCCGTTTCGATTGTCCTTTAATTGGAAAAAACTCCCTTTATTATACCCCTTCT
>NW_017702181.1:0-1741 GCF_001879085.1 Nicotiana attenuata | reverse complement strand
GGTAGTAGAGTGAGTAGAATCGAGCAATGGTTATATCATACACCCCAATGTGACAATCTAGCTTTAGACTCAAGAATCCGTTAATTGACCACCTAGGCGAAAGTCCCTACCCTAGTGCCTTTTAATCATTTGAACAACTCGCAATAGTTTAACCCTAGCTTATTTTAGTTTAATTGAGCATTATAGTTTTATAAAATTAGAATCATAATCAAAACCAAAAATGTGTAGAAGTGCAATTTGGAGCAAATACACAACTCCACTTTAGATAAACACCCAACTCCAATATCTAGCTCCCTGTGGAAATCGATCCCGACCTTAATCGGGTAAAAGCTGCTTCGACCTCTCTCGCTACTCAATAGTAGTGCAGGGTTGGCTTCGATCAACAATCAAAGATATTGTTGGACAAAATATCTTGATGATTGTAGCACAAGATTATCGTATAATTTTTCTTGATTATGGGAGTAGTTTTACTCCAACTTCTTGTGCTAGTATACTCAGTGTATATTGAACGGACCAAGTAGAGAAAAGATATTTTTGTACTGAATATATAAAATATTTTCTCTAATTCATTAAGTGAGCTTATACTCCTAATCTTGATATAATTATTATGATCAATGTAGTTTGCTTATTGTTTTGATTTATCAAAAGGTACGACTCTATTTAGAGTTAGTGTATGCCTAATAGATTGGACAATAACGAATAACATTTGTGAATAATAGTTAGTTGATAGAATCCATGACTCGGTTTTGGGTTTGATGATACCCCTTTATGTAAGCTTATAAGTTTCCATGTGAAAATCCGGCCGGTGAATTTTGTATCCGTCACATAAAATAGTTTAAGCGGAATTATAAAGGATTTAATTAGTTAATTGAATTAAATTTTCAGTGATTTAATTTAATTAACTGGTATTTGAAATCTTAACATGGGGAGTTAAAATAAGTGTTAATGAATTTTTGAAATTCATATTGAGGAGTTCAATTGCAGTTTTTTAGTGGAATAAATTACAATTAATTATGTAAGAATTAATTCATGCTAATTTCGAATTAATACTATAATTAGTAGCCTCTTATTATTTCTATGGTCCCTGCTATACAAACCTGGACACACTTGGGTAAAAAATAGCTTGGGAGAAAAGTTATCCTTTTGAGTTAGAGTAGGATTCTACTTGCAGAATCTTACACGTATTTGAGCCCCTATTGTGGCTTAATTTCGGGTCTATTAAAGGAAGACTAGTTTCACCTAATAACTTACCTTTTAGTTGTATTGTTCTTGCCCACCCAAAAGCAAAATCGTCCAAGGTTTTACTAGGCAAATAGCAGAAGACTGCAGCTGGATTCTTGCTGTTTGGAGGATTTGTACAACTACTTCAAGAGGTTAGTGCTTCTAAACTCGTTATTATTGCGTTGTCTAGTTTACATATATTTGATACTTGGATTGTATGCTTGCTTCCGCTGCGCATGTTCTAACACAAATAGCACCTTTTTTATATGGAAGAAAGAGAAAACAAATTAAAAAGGAATTCGTTTTTATTCCTACAACTTAGATATATTGATAAGAATTGAGAAACAAAGAACTAATAAGTCCCCAAAACTAACAAAACCGAGACACATCTATATATATATTAAAGCAAAAAAGTTACCATATATAATTGACATTATGGTTAAGCCAAGTGACAAGCTAATAAATGTCAATAGTATATGGTAACTTTATTCTATATTTGACTATTTTAGTTATATATATA
>NW_017702180.1:0-1741 GCF_001879085.1 Nicotiana attenuata | reverse complement strand
AAGTAAAGATATTACCAGTGCGTCGTTATGCGGAGTTATGAGTCCCTCGGCGTCTGCGTTGTTGAATATAACATTCTCCTCTTCCACTACATGTCGAGGCCGCTTCCCGTGAGTAATTGTCACTTTTGAAACCTTTTTATATGATACATTATTGATCTCTTTACCTCCACTTATAACGTTGACAGTTCTCTTGGGCGAAGGTGGTTTTGGAGGCTCCTGTCTGTTCTTCATGTATGCTTGTTTACCTTTCTCACTGAACAACTCAGTAAGATACCCTTGTTTTAACAAATGATCAACTTCACCTTGTAGAAACCTACAATCTGCTGTTTTATGCCCATGATCGTTATGAAATTCGCACCAATGATCAGGGTTTCGTCTGTTCGGATTTGATCGCATTTCCTTTGGCCATCGTACCTTATCTCCCATGCTCCTTAAAACAGCCACGAGTTCAGAGGTGCTTACATTGAAGTTGTAACCACCGAACCTTGCCTTTAGACTTCCATCATCGTCTCGTGACCCGCGTGTGTTTCGATCATTCCCGAACCTTGATGAGGAGCCTGATTCCCTGTTCTTAGGTTTGTGATCGTACCTTTGGTTATCTTTCCTTGATCGTGAGTCTTTCCCCGCAGGTCCCATGTATGGTTCGTACCTGTTTTTACCGGATCTCTTTTCATTTTTCACACGCCTTGAGCTTACCTTTTCTTCAGTTTTATGTCATAAAATAATGTCTTCTTCAATCCTCATCTTTGTATTGTATCTGTTGTAGACATCATTCCACGTTGTTGCTGGGAATTCTCGAAGGCTTTCTTTGAGTCGCCTCGTGGCTTCTGAACTCATCTCATTCAAATTACTAGCAAAGGCTATGGCTGCCCAATTGTCAGGTACTCGTGGCAATGTCATTCTTTCCCGTTGAAATCTATCTACAAACTCTCAAAGTAACTCTGAGTCTCCTTGCTTGATTTTGAAGATATCTTCCATTCGCTTTTTAACTTTTTGAGCTCCCGAGTGTGCTTTGATAAATAAATCTGCAAGCTCAGCAAACGAATTTATAGAATTTTCGGGTAAAAGAGAATACCATGTTAAGGCTCCTTTAGTGAGTGTTTCACCGAATTTTTTGACCAAGACCGACTCAATTTCTTGCTTAGTCAAATCATTGCCCTTGACACCTGTTGTGAATGCAGTAACGTGATCTCGTGGATCTGATGTACCATCATACTTTGGAATATCAGGCATCTTAAACTTCTTTGGAATTGGGAGGGGAGCAGCACTTGGCTTCCATGGTTGTTGGGAATATTTATCTATATCCACTCCCTTGATCACGGGCGGTACTCCAGGTATTTGCTCTATGCGTTCATTTTGCTCCTTAAGCTGTTTCTGCAAGGTTAGTACTAGATTTTGTAAATCAGAGTTAACTGGATTACCTGGGTCTCTCTCTTGTGTTTCACAAGGGGTTCCACCGCTGCCTGAATTAACCAATCCTGAACGAGGATTCTCCAAAGTGTTGTTGTTTGGAGTAGATCTGGGTGGAACAGCAGGTAATTGGCTAACAAAAGCTTGAAGAGCATTATGCCTAAGTTCCACCATTTTTGTGCGATTTTAGAGCTTTTTGGAGAGGATTGAAGAGGGATCAAGGAGGAACACTTGGAGGTATGATTTATGAACTTAATACTCAATCCTAATGTGATTGCTACCTATTTAATCATGGAAATTGGGGAAAATAAGCCTGAAAGAAGTTGGGGCT
>NW_017702179.1:0-1741 GCF_001879085.1 Nicotiana attenuata | reverse complement strand
AACACCACTCACCCTTCCTAAGCATGCACAACAAGTATCTTCATGAATTTTAGCAACAACTAATTACAAACTACATAACCCTAATTGAAATTAAAAGAAAAGAGGAAAGCAGTTAAACTAAAAGAAAAGAAAAGTATAAATTGAAAAACAATGATGAATTGAAATTACCAGTAGTTGGATGTGTGTTGTAAATGACTTCTAAGAATTGTTATTCAAATTAGGGCTCAGAGTGGAAGAAGGTGAACAGAGTCTCTTGAGAGTCAAAATTGTGGAAAGGGTAAAAAGCCTATTGACCGTCTATTTATACTAAACAGTACTGGGACCTACAGATTTTACCTGGCGCGGCCGCGGAATTCCACTGTGGTCCGCGTTTTTACCTATTCTGAAATTCTGCCTATTCAACAATTCCGCTGAGAGCGAAAAAATTGGCGCGGCCGCGGAACAGGTCCGCTGACCGCGAAAAAGTCTCCGCGGACGCGGATGAAACTTCATAGAGGTCTCATTTTTGACTTTTCAAGTCCGCGTCCGCTACCAAATAACGCCCCTGCGAAATGCCTCTGCTGACTGCGGAATTTTGAGCGCGGTCAGCGGTCAAGTTACAGACTTAGCCAAATTTTTTTCAGTATTGTCCTGCACTGCACTAAACATTCCTACACACAACTCACAACCAGTTAGTCCAAAACAAATCCTACACTAAGAAGAAAATCAAAAAGAAGAAACACACATGGGTTGCCTCCCAAGAAGCGCCTGATTTAACATCGCGGCACGACGCAGGTTACCATCAATCACTTGAGATGGATCATTGCCACCACGTGGCTGTCATCAAACTTTCCAAGATAGTGCTTCACTCAATGCCCATTAACTCGGAAGATTTCACCACTTTTGTTTTTCAAATCAAGAGCACCAAACGAAGTTACATGCACCACTTCAAAAGGGCCACTCCATTTTTGACTTGAGCTTTCCCGGGAACAGTCGTAACCGAGAATTGAATAGAAGAACCAAATCACCCTCCTTGAATTCCTTGCTTCGGGCATACTTGTCGTGTAAGTACTTCATCTTGTCCTTATACAAGGACGAGCTGGAATAGGCATGGAACCTAAACTCATCAAGTTCATTGAGTCGCTCTACCCGGAGATTTGCTGCAACATCCCACTCAGGATTTAACTTTTTCAGGACCCACATGGCCTTATTCTCTAACTCAAGCGGAAGATGGCACGCTTTCCCAAATACCAACCGGTACGGAGACATACCAATTGGAGTCTTGTAAGTAGTCTTGGAAGCCCACAAAGAATCATCCAGTTTCTTTGACCAGTCAGTCCTATTTGCATTGACAGTTTTTGACAATATGCTTTTTATCTACCTGTTGGAAACCTCAACTTGACCACTAGCTTGGGGATGATAAGGGGTTGACACTTTATGATTGACACCATACTTGGAAAGTAAAGTATCGAAGGCCTTGTTGCAAATATGAGAACCCCCATCACTGATGATTGCCCTAGGAGTGCCAAACCTTGTAAAAAATATTTTTACTTCAAAACGGCCACTGCACTCCGTGCTTCATTGTTGGGCAAAGCCACAGCTTCAACCCACTTAGAAACATAATCAACAGCAACCAGAATGTACGTGTTACCACATGAACTCACAAAGGTCCTATGAAGTCAATGCCTCACACGTCAAACATGTCAACCTCAAGAATAGTGGTGAGAGGCATTTCATCCTTCTTGGAAATTCCACCAGCTCG
>NW_017702178.1:0-1742 GCF_001879085.1 Nicotiana attenuata | reverse complement strand
GAATTACATGAGCTAGAGGAGTTCCGGTATCTGGCTTTTGAGAGCACAAGGCTATATAAAGAGAGAATGAAAAGGCTTCACGATCAGAACATCATTGAACGAAATTTCAAACCTGGAGACAGGGTACTGCTTTACAACTCAAGACTGCGGTTATTCCCAGGTAAGCTAAAGTCAAGGTGGTCTGGACCATTTCGCGTGGTCGAAGTGTTTCCTTCCGGAGCTGTGGAAGTTTCTACTGAAGATGAATCTCGTACATTTAGAGTCAATGGTCAGCGGTTGAAATTGTATGTGGGCATGAACGAGCCTAAGGAGATGACCGAGCTGCATTTGAATGAACCCCAGAGGTCGAGCGAACCTTAATTTCGCTCACATGAGTCGTGCCGCGACGTTAAATCAGGCGCTACGTGGGAGGCACCCCATGACATTGTTGTAATTGTGACCTTTGTAATCTATTTATAAAAAAAAAAAAAAAAAAAAAAAACTGGGCGTTAGAATCAGAGAGGCCCTTCGACCGCGGTTCCACCGCGACCGCGGTGAAACCGCGGTCAAAAAGGATCGCGGAAACTCATTGCCGCGGTTCCACCGCGACCGCGGCAGAACCGCGGCGAATACAGACGCGGCCCAGGTAAGTTTTTTTTTTTAATTTTAATTTTTTCTTTCTTTTTTTTTTAAACCCACAAAACCCCCCACCCTTATCTATACCCCAACACATCCGCCCCAACCCCCATCCCTTTCCTTTTTCTCTCTCTTTTTCTCAAAAAAAAAAAATCCCTTCTTCTTCTTCTTCCCCAAACCTCCATTCTCCACCCTCTTCCTCTCTAACCTTCATTACCACACCCCCATTTTCTCTCCCTCTTCACCTCAAGTAAGTTAATCTTCTCCCTCTCTATTTCTTTCTATTATAAGTAGTGTAATTGTTAGATTGACAATGTTAGTTAAATCCTAGTTAGGATTAGTGTATTAATTTGCATTTTTTTTATTTTGTTTGCTTTCTTTTATGTTTGCCATTGTTGTAGTTGATGTTGATGAGGTTGTTTGGTGCTAACTTAATTGGGTCTCCATTGTTAACTAATTGTGAAGTTGTTTGGTGGTTTGGAGGCCTAAATTTAGATTTTTGTGGTATAGTATGGATTGGGTCATGTGTTGGCCGAAAATTGTGGCACTAAGTTGTATATATTTTGGGGTGTTTACGCCAACCTAAGTTGAGATGTTATAGTTGATGGTGGTTGTTGTTGAAATATTGTAGTTGATGGTGGTTGTTGTGTAGTTGAGATATTGTTGTTGCTAGTTGTTGTAGAGTAGTATTGTTGGTATGGTGATATTTGTTGTGGAATGGTGTTTGTTATATGGAGGTGTTGTATGTCAGGGGTACCATTGAATGGAATAAGTGTGGGGTGTATTATACCGGACGTGGTAAGAACATTATAGAGCTATTGTGGGGGTTGTTATGAGTGAAGTCAGGAGCTATATTTGGTGTCATTAGGTGGTAAAGTCTGAGTAACCACCCTATTGGCACTAGCTAGGACATATGTGATGGTTTGTTTGATTATTTGCAGGTCCAATGGCTCCCAAAAGGCACAGGCGCTCTGGTGGCACATCCCAACGACCTGCGTACGATGAGTCCAGATTCCAATCGGAACTGGCAGAGGATGATTTCAACGCCAAGGCTACCAAAACTTTTATCCCTGAAATCCCGATTGATCGGGCAGCCCTCCGAGCCGAAAAAGTGGAGATGTATGAAG
>NW_017702176.1:0-1742 GCF_001879085.1 Nicotiana attenuata | reverse complement strand
ACCGCAACCACAAGCTAACCGAAATCCACCCCCATTCCAAAGAAATCAACCTCCTTACCAGAACCAATATAATCCCCGACCACCGCAGAATAACTTTCGCCCCCGAGAACCGCCCAGGAGACCAAATTTTACACCGATCGGTGAACCTTATTCCAGTTTGTTCCCGAAACTCGTTCAGATGAATTTGCTGCAGCCTATTCCCCAAAACAGGCAAAACCCCGAGTCTTCATCTTATCAACGAGGGGTCCATTGTGCTTACCATTCAGGAGCCGAAGGGCATAGTACTGATAACTGCTGGACATTGAAGAAGGCTGTGGAAGATTTGATTGAACAAGGGAAAATAGTGTTGAGGGATGAAGAAGCCCCGAATGTGACTAATAACCCGTTGCCCGCTCACAACAATGGGCCGGTAATCGGTATGATTTGTGAAGACAGGGAGTTTGATCCAGCTTTGAAAGCCATAGTTGCTATTGCCGATGCAGAAAAGAAGCCCAAGTTACTCCCGAAGCAAGGAAAAGGGGAGAAGGAGAACAAAACTGTCAAAACTGAACTTGAAAAGAAATCTGAGACAAAAGTAGAAATGAACTCTCTTAAGAATGGAATTCTCTATGTTTCGCGAGGACGCCAAGAAAAACCATTGGTTGTCACTATTCCGAGGAGAGCTGAGGTAAAAGGGGAAACACCACTATATGTACCAAAAGGAGCCTATGTGGTACGGGGGACAATTAAACCGCCTTGGCTGAGTGAGCCAGTGGTTATTGGACGCGTACCACAGAAGCCAATGACAGACCCCTCTGCAGTACCATGGAACTATCAGCAAACAGTGGTCACATACAAGGGCAAAGAAATTTCGGGGGAACTCCCAGGGAAGAACTCTGTTGAGAAATACTCGAATGTGCAGGAAGTGAACAATGCCGCTCGAAAGCGTTTTCCGTCCAAGAGGCCAGTGAGTGCTGAAGAAGCAGAAGCCTTCTTCCAGAAAATGAAGATGCCTGATTATGAGACAGTGGATCAATTAAGAAAGTACCCTGAACAGGTGTCCCTGCTCTCATTGGTGACAAAATCCTCCGAACATCAGAAGATCTTGATGAAAACTTTGAATGAGGCATACGTGCCAATTGAAACTTCAGTCGAGCAGCTCGAAAGGATGACGGAAAGGTTTTTTGCCATCAACCAACTCTCTTTTAGTAAGAATGACTTGCCTCCTGAAGGCGCAGCCCACAACAAAGCCTTGCATCTGACCGTCAAGTGTGAGGGTTACTATGTCAAACGAGTCATGGTGGATGGAGGATCGGGGGTTGACATCTGCCCACTCTCCACATTGCAGAGGATGGAGATCGGGACAGAAAAGATTCGCCCGAATAATGTTTGTGTAAGGGCTTTTGATGGTATTAAGAGGGATACCATCGGTGAAATCGACATGATATTGACCATAGGACCGGTAGACTTCGAGGTGACCTTCCAGGTATTGGACATGGATACATCTTACAACTTCCTTCTGGGGAGGCCTTGGATCCATGCTGCAGGAGCTGTGCCCTCCACTCTCCACCAAATGGTAAAATTCGAGTATGAAGGTCAGGAAATCGTGGTCCACGGAGAAGACGAGCAATCTATCTATCGTGATCCATCTATCCCATGTTTGGAGGCAAGGGAAGGAAGTGAGCATATGTTTACCAAGCCTTTGAGATTGTGGTTGCAGATCAGCACGAGGAAGGAAATCCTTGTCCTCAGCCTTTCCTGTC
>NW_017702175.1:0-1742 GCF_001879085.1 Nicotiana attenuata | reverse complement strand
TAATATTCTCTCATATTCTTGTCATTCATAATCACGCCCAACTCTAGTCCTAAAAAGGATAAGCGGTCGCTGCAAATATAATCCGATCTATAAGTCCGGAGTCGAATCCCACAGAGAACTAAGGCTTAGCTATATCTGTTTAATATCACTAAGAAGACAAGTTTGAACAATTTTCTAAATTATAAAGATTGAGATTTATATTTCTAACTAATTAACTAGCAAATTACTACAAAACGGTAAAATTATCAACTAACGAGACAAAGGGTTGGAGACTAAATTAAGGAGGTCTAGAGTTATGATTTTCCCAATTGTCGGAATCCTTCTAGCTATGTTCCCTACAATTTCGCAAATGTATTCTCTACTGATCGTGAGCACTTTAGGTGTTGTAATTCTCTCTCGAGCAACTACAACAATTTACTAGACATATTCTCTCGAACTACGCTAGTTGGCTTTATCTAACCGCTCATTATGACCACGTCAAGGCTTTGTTATTCTCTAAACCTGCCTTTAAACCCAATGTATTGATTTCTCACATACGTTAGGAGTGATGTTGTTCAACAACTACCTAAATATGTATCCTTTCTCAAGCAACACATAATAAATAGGCACAGTCAATCGATGGCCATTCAATCAACAACAATAAACACGTATGTACGCAGTGAAATTAGAGGGCCCGATTTCCCACCATTAAGTTATCTCGGGGAGGTACCTCGAGACCCCGAGGATATGAACCCACGACTTAGTCCTCTCCTTCGGGGCTTGTTAAGGCCCGGTTCGAGGCCGAGATAAAGACAAAGAGGGGAAGCCCCCGAGACACGCGGTTGAGTCTTACAGGGCCGGCCTATCTATAGCCTACGCTGAGGCGTCGCGTCAAGCCATCACATCTCTGTATTTCGTAAATTAAATATACATGTATTCGTAACTGAGTTCATCTCCTATATAAAGGGGACTCGCCCTACCTTGTAAAGGACTGATGTTACTGCATTTCTCCACAAGTGCAATAATATCCCTCTCTCTCTCTCTTTCTCTTCTTACTAAAAACTTATTGGCTCCCACTGATCCGAGGATACCTCGATATCCTTCGCCTTTATATGTGCTCTCCATTTTTATATGTGTTCTTCATCGTATAATTTAGTTTCGGCTATAAAGAGCTTTATTTGATCGTATCTCTAACTGTTATACTACCCTCGATTGTCCCCGATAGCCCGAGCTCGATCTCGAGGTCGACCCCGAAGCCCCCATCGACCAAACCTACATCCAGGTAGCAGGCCCTCCGGTTCGATCATTATCTCGTTTTGACTCACGCTCCATCGTTAAATTTCATATTATTAGCATTATCTGCTCTAACAACTAGCTCGGAAATAGATTACGTATTTTTAGAGTCCCATTTTACAAATTTAATTGTCGTTACCATTTTTACGGTAAACAGTTAGGCGCCCACCGTGGAGCTAAAAATAATAGTGATTATTCTCTTGCTAGTTTCATTACACAAATGCATATCATCTTTCACACTTTTTCTTGTCCAAGATCCTTTGATTTCAGGTAAAAATGTCTGGCTCAGTAAACAGAGTTGAGAACGACCGACTCGAAGATCACGGGGAAAGTGGTGTAGCTATCCCGGCCGTCGGAGCACCACTACAGGATCCCGATAACACACCTGGACCAATACTAGCGGACGCGGACTCACAGGACGCACAGCAAGTCAACGAAACTTCTCACACCGACAGAACGTGCGACACAGC
>NW_017702174.1:0-1742 GCF_001879085.1 Nicotiana attenuata | reverse complement strand
ATTTGATAACATGCTGTACCTAGAAATTTCTTTGCTTGTTTTGTTGCAGTCAGGAGCCCACCTGGAGAACAAGGGAGTGCTTTTCAAGTTCAGCAATCAGGAGCCCACCTGGAGAACAAGGGAATACTCTTCAAGCTTCAGCAGTCAGGAGCCCACCTGGAGAACAAGGGAAGTACAATGCAAATTCTAGCTTTCAATTTGTTATATTTGATAACATGCTGTACCCAGCCACCAAACTGGGGCAGAAATTTTCTTTGTTTGTCGGTTTTGTTGCAGTCAGGAGCCCACCTGGAGAACAAGGGAATATTTTTCAAGCGTTGCAGTCAGGAGCCCACCTGGAGAACAAGGGAATACTTTTCAAGCGTCAGCAATCAGGAGCCCGCCTGGAGTATAGAAGCATATATTTCAAATTTCAGCAGTCCAGCATCACTTGGAGGAATGGCAAAACATCTCCGATCACGATGCAAGGCAACAACGCAAGAACTCCAGTGGAAGAATATAAGTTCAAGGCAACACAAGAGCAAGTTTGAAGACATAGATATGACCTTTTTGTAATTCATAAATCATAGCTTAGGCTAGCTTCTTTTATTTTTGACACGGTGTAATAAGGAGGTCAGCGAGCAGTAGCAGCAGCAACAGCAGTGACATCACAGCTCCTGGTAGTCCCAGCTACCAAACCTTCCCGAACTACACTGACCTGATTCCTTTTTAGCCAAGGATATGTAGGCAACCTTTGAAGCGGGGTGCGGTCAGATGATTTTCAAAAATGCTTCACATGGAGTATTCGAGCGGGCAAAAATCGCTCGTTTTCGCTCACTTATCTTTGCACGAAAACTCTTCGTGTTTCCGGGCAAAGAGGGGCAGCTGTGAGCACGTGATTTTTGCCCTAAGTGAATTACTCCCAAAAATTCAAACAAAATAATTTCTTTCATTATTTTGCAATTTTGTGAATTTTGTGTTATTTTCTGTTAATTGTTTGCATTTTATTTGTGCATTTAATTCATATGGAAAATATAAAAATATACACACGTGACATTTGTATTTAGGGTTTAATTTCATATTTTAGGATTAATTAGTGATTAAGTTGTTTTAGAATAAAATACAAAGAAAATAACAAAAATGGTCCTTTTTTGCATTTTAGTTTAAATGTGTCTTAGTTTGCACTTAAATTAGGAATTAGTGTACGGAAATTAGGAAATCTAAATTTTAGTTTTAATTTGGTTTTAAGTTTTAATATAGCATTTTAAATACAAAATGAAAACAAAAAGGAATAAAAGAAAGAAGTGAAACCGTTGAAAAAAGGAAAAGGGTGGTCTTATGCCCGAATTGGGCTGTTATTCTGGCCCAAAAGGAAATTCCCCGCTCAGGCCCAAGTCTTCTCTCGCCCGGCCTGCCCGCCCACACCAAACGACACCGTTTCGACCAGGTAAATCTAAGCCGTTTATTTCTCATCATCCTACGGTTGGCATTCACTCAGGGCCATTTAATAAAAATGTCTGAAATTAGCCCTTAACCCTAGACCAATAGCTTCTTCCTCGTATAGCCCTTGTAACGCCACCAGCGCTGCCGCCGGCGAATACACAACCATCGCCATTGACTCCCAAAATCACACCCCTATACCGCCTCAACGTCCTCATCACGAATCCCCTAGTATCTCCTTTCGAATCCCATCAGAGGCCTTCGAATAATCAAATTGGTGTTGTCGTCTCCGCCGCCCACGGCGGCGACACCGCCCAAATGGC
>NW_017702173.1:0-1742 GCF_001879085.1 Nicotiana attenuata | reverse complement strand
TGCTTTATTCCTCATACCTACGCGAACGCGACTCACATGATGCGAACGCGAAGAGCAAATCCGCTGACCCCAACTCCTTATACGCGAATGCGAGCAGGTCTATGCGAACACGAAGCACAATATCTTAGCCTTCCGCGAATGCGAGCCTTCAAACGCGAACGCGAAGGCTTAAATTCCTGCCTTCCAATTTCCTTCTACGCGAACGCGAGGTCCTCTCGCGAACGCGAAGAGATAAATCTCTGCAACACCTGAACTGAAATTCTGCAACTTTTAAACTTAGAAAATAGTCCGATTGACCATCCGAAACTCACCCGAGGCCATCGGGACCTCAACCAAAAGCACCAACATATCCCAAAACCTCATTCAAACTTGTTGCAATCATCAAAACACCTCCAACAACATCAAATTACTCAAAACACATCAGATTCAAGCTTAAGTTTTCCAAAAACTTCCGAAACACGCATTCGATCAAAAACCCAACCAAACGACGTCCAAATGACCCGAAATTTCGCGCACACATCACAAATCACATAATGAAGCTACAGCAACTCTCGGAATTCCATTCCGACTCCCGGATCAAAATCTCACCTATCAACCGGAAATCGCCAGAATACTAACTTCGCCAATTCAAGCCTAATTTTACACCGGACTTCCAAAACCAATTCCGATCACGCTCCTAAGTCATAAATCATCCAGCGAAGCTAACCAAATCATAAAAACTCCGATCCGAGCTCGTATACCAATAAGTCAACTCTTGGTCAAACCTTTCAAATTCCAAGCTTTCAACTGAAACTGTTCTTCCAAATTCATTCCAAATTTTCCTGAAAACCAAAACCAACGATCTACATAGTCATAATACATAACACGGGGCAAGTCATGCCCGAGAATTGGAGATCGAAGTGCAAAAGCTCAAAACGACCGGTCGGGTCGTTACATCCTCCCCCACTTAAACACACGTTCGTCCTCGAACGTACCTAGAGTTGTTCTAAAAGCCAACCAGTAGCTGAATAACTTTACCATGCATATACCCGGGGGTGATCCCACGCCACCCTATCTCATATAGGTCCGATAACACATTTTAACTGAAATCACCTAATCCAGCCTAGCCCATAAATCATAGAACCACATTGCACTTTCCGAAATCATACACAAGATCAGAACCTCACATCTATATTCAGAATAAGCCCGAACCAGCTGTAATAACCCATCCCTGTAACCTCGGGTGCAATTATATGATATACCACATAACTCAAACACTCAAAACGATAACTTCTATTCATAGCAGCCGCACACAACACCCGAATACCGGTAGAAAACCTCTTATCAACTAGGGTCTTATTCCAACTCTTCTATATACTGCTAATGATACATGAAACATGCAATAAACCGTAACCATCTCTCAGGTCAACCATTCATGAAGTCACTTCCCTTTTGGCTAATACCACCGCAGATTTCCGAGCCGAACCTCGATATTATCCTTCCAACAAGCTGAAATCAAATCCGTTCGTATTCATTAATGACCCCAACGATCACCTCGAATCCAACACACCTCTCTGGTGACATGACACATCAATACAGGCCTAAGCCACAACTTACATAATTCGCGCACCAATAAGAAACGGATCTAAATATCCTCAAATCATGTAAATGACCCCAGACGAAAGAGCTGTATCTCAAGCTCATCAGTACCATCACAACACGAAGCTGAGACCTCGTCTCACATCATAGAAAGAGAACACATG
>NW_017702172.1:0-1743 GCF_001879085.1 Nicotiana attenuata | reverse complement strand
GACTATTACTGCAATAGCAAAGACTATCTGATGCATATTCACATCATAACCTAAAGATTTTGTTCGACTCTTCGGTATGCTTTCAAGTCCGATCTCATAAGACCTCCTCGAGGCATATTCGATCTCATAAGTCCTCCTCGAGGCATATTCGATCTCATAAGACCTCCTCGAGGCACATTCGAACATAAGACCTCCTCGAGGCATATTCGATCTCATATTCGATCTCATAAGACCTCCTCGAGGCATATTCGATCTCATAAGTCCTCCTCGAGGCATATTCGATCACATAAGACCTCCTTTAGGCACATAAGACCTCATTGAGGCATACTCGGACTCATAAGACCTCAATGAGGCAGCACTTAAACTATAAGACCTCAAGAAGGCAAGTCCAAGCTCATAAGACCTTAATGAGGCGACACATAAAACTGTAAGACCTCAGAGGTGAGTTCGAAATTCGTAAGGCCTCGATAAGGCATTATTTTAACCATAAGTCCTCGAGAAGGCGGGTCCAAATTCATAAAATCTCAAAAGAGGTAATACCGGCCTCATCATCGACTTCACTAATGGCGAAGTATACTCGAATTTGTAAGACCTTAAGAAAAAGGCGTAAAATCGATACAAAACCTAAAGGTCAAATTGTGCCCGAGTTCGAATACACTCACTCGGGGACTACCTTGAAAAGACCTAAGGGTTGAATCTTCCCCGAGTTCAAATGCATTCACTCGGGGACTGTCTTGTAAAACCCTGAGGTTTGGATTTTCTGCCCGAGTTCGATTCCACTCACTCGGGGACTGTCTTGTGAAAATCTAAGGTTTGAATTTTGCCCGAGTTCGAATACACTCACTCGGGGACTAAGGTTTGAACTACACTCGAGCTCGACCAAACTCACTCGGGGACTGCTTCGAAAAAACCTAAGGGTTAGACTTCACCCGGGCTCGAATAAACTCGTTCGAGGACTATATTGAAAAACGTAAGGTTTGATTTTTTACCCGAGCTCGAATCAACTCACTCGGGGACTGCCTTGAGAAAACCCAAAGGTCGAAGTTCACCTGAGTTCGAATACATTCACTCGGAGACTACTTCGAAAAACATAAAGGACTACCATCGTTCCAAAAAGATAAAAGGCAAAGTAATAACAAGATTGAAAAAGGAGCAATAGATGGCAAAGGGCAATGTTTCATAAAAAAGCTCGCTACCGGAGCAATTACATAAGAGGGGAAAACAAAACAAAGCCTAGCCTATTCCCGGAGTCAATCAGAGCCATCCTCGAATTCTTCGGGGAACGTCGCCCTTCTCGAAGCGTCCTCAGCTTCGGCGGCTTTGGTGACGTCCGATGCAAGATCGAAACCGCGACGTTGGAGTTCGGTAAGAACTTCAAGCCGGGCCTGACACTTCGCATATTCGGCTAACATTCTTGACTGCTGGTTGGTCGCATCAGCATCGGCCCTATATTGGGCCACCATATCGTTGGCAGTCTCCTCGGCTTGGGAAACTTTAGCCTCAGCTTCCCGAAATCGATTGGTCCATAGCTCAATTTCAAGGACTCGAGCCTCATTGGCCAACGTCAAGTCCGCAACCTCTTTCCGAAGGGAAGTCTTCTCCGACTCCAACTGTTGCACCCGGGCTTCCAGTTCGGCTTTGTTCTCATCAAGTTCGGCTCTGCTCTCGTCAAGCTCGGCCTTAACCCGATTAAGCTCGGCTTGCACCCCCCTTAGCTTACAACCAAGCTCTTTCTTTGCTTCC
>NW_017702171.1:0-1743 GCF_001879085.1 Nicotiana attenuata | reverse complement strand
GACCATACTACAGAAAGTTTAAGCATTATATAACTTAACAAAAGGACTTTTAGTCCAAATACACAAACCAACATAATAAGCTAAAATCCTAATCCATCCTTGAAAATGAGATATAACATCAGTAATATGAATGAGCAATGGAAACACATAAAGTAAAGCTAAACTTAATACAGCAATTGGATAAACTTTAAAAGAACACATGAATAAATATGCAAGCTAATATTTATCCTTAAATCTCCACACTTGACTACATATTCCAAACTTGCACTTCACATATCATTCAAAGTCCAAGGAATACTTGTATGTCAAAATAAAGCAAAAGAGTGTAAGGATTTCAGCAATAGCAAAACAGGAGCCAAGCAGCAAATCAACAGCAGGATTCAGCCCCTTTTAAACCCTCCTTAAACCCAGCAAACCGGAGATTCCGTGAGAAACCTTTTTAGTACTCCAAGAAGAAGATCCAGGGAAAAGCAGTTCAAGGCAGACTAATGAAAGGAGTGCAGAGAATTTTTAGGGTATTTTTCAGAGTGCCCTATGTCTGATTTTTGTGTGAAAGAAAAGGTCTATATAGCCCTTAAGAGGTGCCCTCCGCTGCTGAAAACAGCATGGGAATTATTCCCTCATAAGACATCTTTCCTAACAGAATTGGGATAGCTGGCTATACCTCATTGACTTATGCATTTTGTGCAAACCAAATGAGGCCAGCTGCCCCTATTCTAGAGCCTTCCCAATATAAAAATTATCTGAAAGTCCTTATTTTATTTCCCAACTTAACCCCTAAGTTTTCAGTTGTGCAATTAACCCCCTAGAAGTTCTAATGATTTGCAGACTAAGGCAAATAAAACAAAAGTCCATCAAAGATCAGAATGCAAATTGAAAGGGCAATAGAACCAAAAATGATGCAATTCAAACTAAGACTAACCTAATCAAATGTGTTTTATCTAATTGATTAAAAAAAACCAGACTTAAACGACTAAAGCACCCATACAATAATCAAACCAACATTTAATTACAGAATATGGGAGCAGAACAGTTAAACAAGACAGAATCACCAAAACCCTAATTAAGCATAAACCTATGCAAACTAGACTTTAGATGAACAAATCACAACATGCTTGATTAATCATAAGGAACGAACAAACACAGTAGAAAGAAAAGAAGATAAAACCTAAATCAAACGACTAAGTCAGGAACAATTAACATGAGATGGAATCAACAAAAGCCAAAAGAAAACTAAAGGAAAAGGTACAAGAAATTACCTATTGCTCATTTCTTTCAATAATAAAAACTGGACCGTCTTCGAATTTTGACCCAAATTTCGGGGTAAAAATGAACTTTAGACGACCATCAATCGACTGCTCTTATCAAGAGCAATGGATTCATGGAAGTCTTGGGTTCAAAGGACCCAAAAACTGCCGGAAATTGGAAGTAAAAGAAAGTTAGGGTTTCTGGGGCTTCAAATTCAAGATTCGAGGAAATTGGGGCTGATTCGAAGGGGATTAATGGTAGTTTAGGGTTCAGAGGGGTGCGGGGATTGTAGGGTGTGAGTTTGTTGGCATTTGGGTGACTTAGGGTTTTGAGGTTTCGAATTTCGATCTAAGATTCTAAGCTTTTGGTAGGGGTTCGAAGGGAACCATTTGGGGATTCAGAATGAGGAGAGGACGGGGATTACGGGGTGTTGATTTGGTGGTGTTTGGAGGTGGTCCGCCGCCATGAGGTGATTTTCGATCGGCGGAGATGCTG
>NW_017702170.1:0-1743 GCF_001879085.1 Nicotiana attenuata | reverse complement strand
TATTGGAACTGGGGCAGAATTTTGAGGAGGACCCTCAAAATTCCGAAGTTAGTTCTCAGCCATTCATCGCCAGGAATGCCACCTCAGTAAACTGGGGCAGAATTTTGAGGAGGACCCTCAAAATTCCGAAGTTGATTTTTTCAGCCGTTCAGCGCAGCCGTCAGAAGTGCCAGCCCAGTAAACTGGGGCAGAATTTTGAGGAGGACCCTCAAAATTCAGGAGCAAGAGAGGTTGCAATGTCTTGAACCACGTCGCAGTCGTTGGTTCGTCTAAAGAAAACTATTTTCTACTTACATTATATTTACTAAATCGTGCAAAACTATTGTTCAAAGTGCTGCTGTTTAGCAACGCTACCCCAAAGATACGCAATGCCGGAAGCCAGGGGAAAACGAACTAGCCTTTCCCCCATTTTTTACAAAACTCACGATTTCTTTGGATGCAGGCACTTGACTTACAATATGGTTAGGAAAATTTACGTACGCATACTCCTCAAAAATGCAACTTCTCAGAATCATCACTTGTTCGTAATTGTTATCCGCACACAACCTCCCAGCAGTCACGATGTCGTAATCAGCTATCAGCTAAGAAATCTCACTACTATCCGTCCTTTTATTATCTGCATTGCATAAGGCTACCTTTCTGCCTTTCGAGACTAAGCACTGTCTCCATCTGCATTATCTGCATAAGGCTACCTTTCTGCCTTCCGAGACTAAGCACTGTCTCCATCTGCATTATCTGCATTGCATAAGGCTACCTTTCTGCCTTTCGAGACTAAGCACTGTCTCCATCTGCATTATCTGCATAAGGCTATCTTTCTGTCTTCCGAGACTAAGCACTGTCTCCATCTGCATTGCATAAGGCTACCTTTCTGCCTTCCAAGACTAAGCACTGTCTCCATCTGCATTATCTGCATAAGGATACCTTTCTGCCTTTCGAGACTAAGCACTGTCTCATCCTGCATTATCTGCATAAGGCTACCTTTCTGCCTTCCGAGGTTAAGCTCTACCTCCACTTGCATGGCTGAAATACCGCCACTTTATCTTTCTTGCATGGCTGAAATATCGCTACCTTATCTTTCTTGCATGGCTGAAATATCGCCACCTTTACTTACGTCTTGCAATTGGCTGAAATATCGCCAAACTTTATTTAAATTCTACATCGGCTGAAAGATCGCCAGTTCATCTCCATCATCATCTATACCTATGCTTTCTGTCGGCTGAAATATCGCCATTTACATTTCTTGGCATCGGCTGAAACATCGCCTGCTTTATCTAAATTTCTGTCAGCTGAAATATCGCCATTTACATTTTTGCATCGGCTGAAACATCGCCTGCTTTATTTAAATTTCTGTCGGCTGAAATATCGCCATTTACATTTCTTGGCATCGGCTGAAACATCGCCTGCTTTATTTAAATTTCTGTCAGCTGAAATATCGCCATTTACATTTTTTGCATCGGCTGAAATATCGCCATTTACGTTTTTTGCATCGGCTGAAATATCGCCAAATCTTGCATTTCATGGGCTGAAATATCGCCAAACTATCCGAGGGCGTCATTGTTCGGAGGCATCATCTTCATAGCCCGAGAACACCATGCCATGGCCCGAGGACCTACTTTATATCCTGCACATCATTATTCAAAGGCATCATGGTTCGGAGGCACCATTATCATAGCCCGAGAACATCATTTCATAGCCTGCGAATCCTTTAATTTTGTGCCTCATGGCCCAGGACATCATGGTCCG
>NW_017702169.1:0-1744 GCF_001879085.1 Nicotiana attenuata | reverse complement strand
AAGACAGAAGAGTGAGAGACTTCCCTGAGACTCAATCCGAGTCGGAGACGGTGCTGGGGCTACATGGCAGGCCTTCCCCAAATGCGCGTAGCCAAGCCATAAACCGGCTCTCAGATCTAGCCTGCCTCTGTGACATGGCGTCAATCCGTGTGTGTAGACCATCCACCGAGGTGCGGAGATCCGCGACCTCTTCCTCCAAGGAGCGCAGCATAGGCCGGGAGGACTGTGAGCGTGATAGGTCTGCTCCAGAATGGGGGCGCCGAGAGGGCCCGGCACTGTCAACAGACCTCCTGGACGGTGCAACAGGGACCGGATCATCCTCCTCATCATCAATCTCAATTGTAGTGCGGGTGCCCCTGCCCACTCTGATGCTAGAAGCTTTGAAAGCTGCTTTGGGAGGCAAATCGCCATCAACAGGGTTGGTAGGGGTGTTTCTCATCAAGCACAATGTGGTCACCAAGGAAGGGAAATAGAATCCCTTTGTCAGCAGCGGGCCCCGTAAGACCATTTCATCTCCAATTACCCGTGCCGCATCAAAATCCTTTCCTGTCACAAAGCACCAAGTCAACAGTGCCCTATTGAAGTTCACGTCCGTGGTATTGCTAGAAGGCAGGAACCTGCTACAGATAACAGTCAACCAATACTTGGCCAGGTGAGTGAAGGAGTTAGAGTTGAGGGTTATTTGGTCACGTATCCATATGGGCTGCCCCCCTGTGCAAAGTACATCCGTCATGACCTCCCATGTCACCCCGGGCCTGTCATGGTAATAGTCGACGTCACTAGTGAACGGAGGCAGCCGCAACACCCGGCGAATTGTTTGAATTTGAGCACTGACCACCATACCCCGAACAATCACCTCCTTACCCAAATTCAAAGGGCAGTTGGCATAAAATTCACGAACCAGCATCTTGTTAACTGGTGCAGGGTCAGCAAATAGGAACTCCATTTCTCGCCTCCGTATCTCTTCATACATCTCCACTTTTTCGGCTCGGAGGGCTGCCAGATCAATCGGGATTTCATGGATAAAAGTTTTGGTAGCCTTGGCGTTGAAGTCGTCCTCTGCCAGTTCCGATTGGAATCTGGACTCACCATATGCAGGTCGTTGGGATGTGCCTCCAGAGCGCCTTTGCCTTTTGGGAGCCATTGATCCTGCAAATAATCAAACAAACCATCAACAAATGCCCTAGCTAGTGCCAATAAGGTGGTTACTCAGACTTCACCACCCAATGACACCAAATATAGCTCCTGACTTCACTCATAACAACCCCCACAATAGCTCCATAATTTTCTTACCACGTCCGGTATAATACACCCCACACTTATTCCATTCAATGGTACCCATGACATACAACACCACCATATAACAAACACCACTCTACAACAAATATCACCATACCAACAAAAACCCTATGCTACAACAATACTACACCTACTAACAATCACTACACAACAAGAACCATCAATTACAACATCCCAAACCTAGGTTGGCTTAAACACCCCAAAAATATACAACCTAGTGCCACAATTTTTTTTTTCGGCCAACACATGACCCAATCCATACTACACCACAAAAATCTATTATTAGGCCTCCAAACCACCAAAACAACTTCACAATTAATTAACAATGGAGGCCTAATTAATTTAGCACCAAACAACCTCATCAATATCAACGACAACAACTACAACAATGGCAAGCATAAAAGAAAGCAAACAAAATAAAAAAAAATGCAAATTAATACACTAA
>NW_017702168.1:0-1744 GCF_001879085.1 Nicotiana attenuata | reverse complement strand
TTTTTCTATTTATTTTTGCCTAAATTCATATTATTGTTATTTTTTACCATTACTATTTCACACTAAAATTTGACTCCTTCTTTAATTTTTATTTTATTTTTTTCTTTATTTCTTGTCCTTTTTTAATGCCACGTGATTGCCATGCAAACCTTGATCTCCTTCCCTACAAATATTAGTACATACTCTACCATTAGCAGTAACACCAACCAGTGATGGAGCAAGACAATATAATCTACGGCCACTAAATCTCTATATATACTAGTTAGAATAGAAATGATAATAAAATATTGGAAAATGCAATAAAAATATAAGTAGCAAAAAAGACTTCTAGTACCACATGATACCAATATGGTATACATGTATACCAACAGAGTATATAATTGCTCTAGAATATTGCTACAACTATCTGTCACTATACTGCTATACCAAAATATTAAAGGATACAATAAAAGTATGAGAAAATTACATGCTCGCATTGCAAGCTAAATATTCGCAAAGCAACTTGCTCATTCCATATACTAACAGGATATATAGTTGTATGGGTCGTTCCAACAATTGCCTATAATTATAAAAATTATTACATAATACACATAATTTATATCCATCAGCACAAAAATTTTCCAGCACTGCAAATCACGTTCATATAAATAATTTCATAATAGAATTCACTTAAAAATGCAGCCAAAACAACCAAAAAAATGTTCAAACTACCATATGTTACCAATATGGCATATAACTATATCAACATGGTATACAGTTTTACAGGTTAATTCCCGACAACTATATGACTATACTACTATTACATAACATACATGCATAAAGAGAAAAATAAAAAAATAGTGTACCACATATTAATGTAATAAAGTATTTCAAGATATTGAACTATATTACTATTATTAAAAGAAAATCAAATATTGTACTAATAAATGCAGCTAATACAACCAAAAAATGATTCAACTACCATATGATACCAATATAGTATGTAGCTATACTAATAGCGTATATAGTTGGAATGAATTGTATACAAAATTGGTATATTTGTATACTATTTGAGTATACAATACAAATTCATCTTCTTCTCTTATTCAGCTATATTTCACCCCAAACTTCTAAAATCTACTACAAAATCTCCACCAAATTGACTAAAACTTTAGCTACAACCTCCAATCAACTTTCCAAACAAACCCATATAGGATCGGATCAAAATAATTAAAAACTCAAACAAACCAAGTTATGAGTTTCAAGCTTCAAGGTCCTTCAATGGTGGATTTGAATTTTTGTGCAATAAATCTCCAAAAACGAGTTTGGGTGAAGAGAAAGAAGAAGGTATTAGTGAAAAAAGAATACAAGATTGGTTTTTGGTTCAAATTGTAATAATGAAATGGGAAAAACAAAATGGATAGTAGTTAGGAGTGAATGCGAGAAAGAATGATATATGAAAAAGAGCGAGTCAGAATGGGAATGTTCAAAATGAAAAAAAAAAAAAAAAACAGAACGCTATGCTAACCCTCTCGTGCTGACTTCCTTCCCCAATTCATATTCGGTGTTGTTCTGCTTACCAGGTTTCTTCCACTTCTATTTTATTTTAACCGGGTAAATAATTTGGCCCCATGGGTAAGAGTAGTAAATAGTTTGGGCCTGGGCATTAAAGGGTAAATAATGTAGAATTAATGGGTATAAAGTGAGATTTTCTCCAGATTGTTTGTTTGGTTGGCCCCAGTTTTGATTGGAGACAAAAGAAGGT
>NW_017702167.1:0-1745 GCF_001879085.1 Nicotiana attenuata | reverse complement strand
TATACCCATAGTCCTGAGAAGTCTCATGACAACTGAATAGAAAATCCTGGGGATCCTCTGATGAAGCACCGCTGAAAGTGGTGGTGAAGAGCTTGGAGAATCGATCAAGTCTCCACAAAGCATCCGAAGACATGGCCGCTCCATCGCCGGCCTGAGCTGTAATACCTGGCTGAGCTGCCGCAGCTGGCTGAACCACTGGGGCATGAGTCTGTGGAGCTACCTGCTCCGGAGTGCGCGTAGCAGGAGTCTGAACCCCTCCTCCATCCTGAGAAGTGGCTGGTGCTACTGGCAGCAAACCCGCTCTAGCAACACTATCCATACAGCCTGCCAACCTGACTAGAGCATCCTGATGGTCTGGGTGAACATGACCCCTCCTGGGACCTGAGCTGGGCCCGCCGGAGCTGCTGTGGCTGGAGCTTCCTCATCGTAATCAACATGAGGCTCCACCTCTGGGACTGCTGCCTTTGCCCCGGCCTCGGCCTCTGGCACGGCCTCGGCCTCTGCCCCTCGTAGGAGCTGCTGGTGGGGGCTCGGGCTGCTGCGCGGTGGAAGAGGAAGCACGTGTTCTCGCCATCTGCGAAAGAACAGAGTAGAAAGACAATCAATCTTTGAGAAACAGAATCGCACGACAAGAAAGAACAAAAGTGAAACTTTTCCTAACTCCGTAGCCTCTGGGGATAAATACAGACGTCTCCGTACCAATCCCTCAAACTCTACTGAGGTTGTCCGTGAGTTGTGAGACCTATGTAACCTAGTGCTCTGATACCAACTTGTCACGTCCCGGATTTTTCTACCATCAGGCGTCGTGATGGCGCCTACTAACGGAGCTAGGCCAGCCATACATTAAACATTCTCTATTCACCCTCAACAATAATATATACTAACAACAGTTAAAGAAATGCGGAAGACTTTAAGTTTAACAAAACGATATAATAAAGAGGAAGTTTGAAGCACCTCTCTACCCAAAATTTGGTGTCACTAGCTCACGGACTACTATAGAATACTACAACAAGTCTGAATGAAAGAAATACACATGTCTGTCTCGATACAATGAAAACAACTGAAATAAGGAAAGGGACTTCGGCCTGCGAACGCCTGCTAGGCTACCTCGAGAGTCCCTGGACTGAAGATAGCTCCCGGATAAGAATCCTACTACTGCTGTCCGAAAGCTGCTCCTGGATCTGTGCACAAAGAAATGCACAGAGTGTAGCATCAGCACAACCGACCCCATGTGCTGGTAAGTGCCTGGCCTAACCCCGGCGAAATAGTGATGAGGCTAGACAGGACTACCAAACCAACCTGTACAATTTTTATATACAAATGTGCGACAAAAGGAAAGAAAATACTGAAACTAAACAGTTAAAAGGGAGGGAAACATGCTATGGGGAAAGTACAATTGGATATAAAGTTCATCAGCGTAATTAAGAAACATGGCACAACAATAATTATCAAAGAATAAGAAGTTCAATAGTTGCACGGCATCACCCTTCGTGCTTTTACTCTCAATCTCACCCAAACCAATCAAATAAAATGCACGGCATCACCCTTCGTGCTTTCCCTCACATAGCTCTCATCTCATGGCACGGAACGCATAATGCCCGTACCGAGTGCGAAATGCTGTCTTAGGGACATCTATCTTTGAAAACACTTTTGCGCCCTGAAGCTGGTCAAACAAATCATCAATCCTCGGCAGTGGGTACTTACGTTTCGTTTCTTTACGTCGTCCTACGTTTCGTACTAGTCGG
>NW_017702165.1:0-1745 GCF_001879085.1 Nicotiana attenuata | reverse complement strand
TCGTTGTAATCAAACGTTTATTTTATGAAGTTGTAATCCAAGTGTTTTATGTTATTTTTCTTATCCCCCAGAACTACGCTTGATCTGATTCATGCAGGGTCATGATACGTAAGCAATCTCCTTCGGATTCGATTACATAACTAAAAAAAAAAAAGAATGAAAAAAAAGAGAGGAGAAAAAAGGAAAAACAAGAGAGAAAAAGAAAAGAAAAGAGAGAGAAAACAAGAAACCGTGGGAAGGAAACAATGGCAAAACAAGAGAGAGAAATGAGAGAATAAAGAACAACGAGAACTCAAGCAGGGAAAGGCATGAGTGTAAAAGAGAGAAGAAGAAGTTGCAAATGGAAATAAGGGAAAGCCAGGATGACGCAAGCAACCGATCAAATGCATAATAGAAACGGTTAACTGCTTAGGTGCATTACATTCCCCAAATGTTCGGTTGCCTATCTGTTAAACCCTGATCCCTAACAAGTTTGTTGTTGTCATCAAGTAACAGGCAGGTGGTTAGTTTGTTTGGCATTCTGGCAACTCACCCATACAACACCCGGTCCAAAAACAAGTCGATCATGGCTAACCAGGAACTTGACGCAAGTGTTATCGATCCTTCGAGAGAGGGGGAGGAGTCGGATGTTAATTTGAAAGAAGAGATGTATAAGCTGAAACAACAGATGGCCGAGATGTATCAAGCATGGGTAAAAGGGAACCCACCACCACATTACCCCGCCAACCCTGCCTTCGTCCCTCCATTGGCTCAGTCTCAGGAACCTCCCACGGCCGATTCTCCCCGAGCTTTCCCATTTACCACCATTACCAGAGCACCACCTCCCAAACACCACAAGTTCCACCACCCAAACCAGTTCCATACCCTCCTCCACCAGCCACTCTTGTCTTTGTGGTGCCCCCACCCGCTACACTCCAGCGGTCTTCCAGTGAGCCTTTATTCCAAACCCATGACAACCAATATTACCCCCCGGAGCCCACTTTCAAAGCTCCAGAACCCTATTCCTACACTCCTCGTTTTGATCTCTCTATGGAAACTGAGAAACCATCTAAAAATCCCGAACAGGAGGAGATGTTCAGGAAAGTTAAAAGCCCGGAACAGTCATTCAGAAATATGTAGGGGTTAGGAGGTCAGGTAAGCGTGGCTTACAAAGATCTATGTTTATTCCCAGATGTTCAATTGTCGGTGGAGTTTAAGATGCCCAAGTTTGATTTGTATGATGGGCACGGTGATCCGGTGGCGCACTTGAGAGGTTTCTGTAGCAAAATGAGGGGAGCTTGCGGGAAAGACGAGTTACTAATGGTGTATTTCAATCAAAGTCTGAGTGGTTCGGCTGGAGTGGTACACTCGGTAGGATCACGACAGATGGTATACATGGGATAATCTAGCCCAGGCATTCGCTTGTCATTTCCAGTATAATCTTAAGATTGTTCCGGATCGTCTTTCCTTGACAAAGATTGAGAAAAAGCACAATGAAAGCTTCAGGGAGTATGGTTTTCGGTGGACAGAACAGGCAGCAAGGGTTGACCCTCCAATGAAAGAAAGCGAAATGGTGGATTATTTTCTGCAGGCCTTAGAACCTACTTATTACGGCCATCTGGTATCAGCTATAGGCAAGTCCTTCAATGAAGTAGTGAAGATGGGCGGTATGGTAGAAGAAGGGCTTAAGTCAAACAAAATCATGAGCTATTCGGCTAGTAAGGCAACTACCCAGGCCATTCAGGATGGGTACTGGGGGAGTAACC
>NW_017702164.1:0-1745 GCF_001879085.1 Nicotiana attenuata | reverse complement strand
GGGTTAACTAAGATTCATAATAATTCGGTGGGTAAAATATGTATATATGGCTCAACAAGAAATGCCTATATCACTTCAAAGACTGAACAAAACTACTATTTCGCTTTGCAAACACACAGGGCAAGTTCTAGGTATCACATGCAAGCACAGAATGTGGGTAATCCTCACACACACTTGGCAAGTAACTCATTCCGAACTAGTTCGTCAACACACTCACATGAGCATTCAAGCAAGACAAGGTGTACACAATTAAGGCACAATTTATGAGTCTACACATGAGCCTAGACGTCGCACTCTCAAGTTCGTTTAGTTGTTAGCAGGTGTATACATCAAAAGGGTGGATTCCTGCCCTTACCCCTCCTAATCTAAGAGAGTCTTCAGAGTCCTAAAAAAAAAATCTACCTAACCCGGTTCAAGAAAAAGCCCTTGGAAAAGAACCGTGGTCAAAAGAAAAACAAAGGGGGAATTACTACATTACCTAAAAAGAGAAAAGAAAAAAAATAAAAAAAAATATCTACATGGACTACTTCCCTCAAGAGTACTGTCCAAGTGGTCCGTCCTCAGGAAGAGTCCTTAACCCCTTAACAACCGACTTTGACCCTCAAGAGACCCGTCGACAAGTGTCCGTCGTTGGGCCAAGTCAGTTATAAAATTACAACATGTTTAATATGTACAATACAACACATCACAACAACAAGTTTCCCACCCCACACTTATAATCATGGTATGTCCCCATGTCATACAAAAATAAAGAGCAGTAGGGTAAGAAGACTTCCCTGAGTATCACTCGGAGTCGGAGACCGTGCTGGGGTCCACATGACAAGCTCGTCCCAATGCACGGAACCACGCTATCATGCGGTTCTCAGACCTGGCATGGCGCTGAGACATAGCATCCATCCTCACATGCAGGCCATCCACCGAGGTACGAAGGTCCTCGAGCTCCTCCTCCACTGAACGTAGCATAGGCCGGGTGGATTGTGATCTAGAGAGTTCGGCTCCAGTGTGGTGACGCCGGGAAGATCTAGCTCCGTCATATGACCTCCTGGAGGGTGCCATTGGTGCTTGGGATTCCTCCTTATCATCAATATCTATGGTCGTGGGCGCATCTCTGCCCACGTTGATCCTAGAAGTTCTGAAGGGTATCTTTGCGGGCAATGTGCCATCAGTAGGCAGAGTGGGAACGCCCTTGAGCAGACACAATCTAGTTACCAATGAGGGCAAATAAAACCCCTTAGACTGCAGCGAGGATCGGAGGATCATTTCATCACCAATGAGCCGCGCCGCATCAAAGTCACGCTTTGTGACAAAGCACCATACCAGTAGAGCCCTTAGGTGGTTGACATTGGTAGAGTTGCTTGTGGGCAGGAAGCGGCTGCAAATGATATTGAACCAACACTTGGCCTCGTGAGTGAAGGACTTGGAGTGGAGGGTGATGTTTTCCTACATCCAAGTTGGTTGGCCATTCTGGCAGATTGCTTCAATCAAGGTATCCCAATTAACCCCTTGAGCGTCGTGGTAATGATCAACATCACCTCTGAATTGGGGCAACTGCAAAACCTGCCGAATCTTAGGAATGGAAGCATCCACCACCTTGCCACGCACAATTACCTCCCGGCTAAAATGCTCCGTGCAATTTGCATAGAATTCCCGGACTAGCATTGGATTCACTGTTTCAGGCTCCTCAAACAAAAATTCCATCTCCCTCGCCGTATCTCTTCATCATGGCTGGGCTTTCCATGCGAGGG
>NW_017702163.1:0-1745 GCF_001879085.1 Nicotiana attenuata | reverse complement strand
AAATGTATGCTTTCTTTTAATAGGTAATCAAGTCTCACTCATCACTATCCTTCTCCTCGGAATTCTCAAAATCAAAGATTTTTTTCAGCATCGACATTATTATTATTATTATTATTATTTTGGACATGATCTAACATTGAGAGCTTAATCATGCAAAAGGATGAAACAGATGTATGTACGTTAGAAGAAGAAGGAAAGCAACAAGTATATAGATAATTTTGACCAATAATTATATAAAATCACCAAATGAGTTCCCAAACTATAAATTCTTTGAGTTGCGAATATAATTTGCCCCTAATGTGCCAATCGTTCTAATTATAAACTTAAATCCGTCTAGCCCCATTACCATCTCTAATAACTAGACTCTTTGAAATTGAAAAAAACAAAAAAAAACTAGATTTCCCTTTTCAAAATAGTAAAGGGAACGCATAATTTACACGTCACCATATATTATTCACTATAGAGTGTGATTTATAGGTCATGAGTTGTCTTTGTGTGACCGATAGGTTACGGATTCGAAAAGTGAAAATCGTCATTAATATTTGCATTAGAATAGGATGTTTATGTTATATTAGAATTAGCAATGTATTAGTGATGAATTTCGATCCAAAGAGAAATTACCGTACCATAACTAAAACTTTTGCATTAGAGTAGAATGTTTATGTTATATTAGAATTAGCTATGTATTAGTGATGAATTTCGATCCATAGAGAAATTACCGTACCATAACTAAAACTTTAGCAAAATTAGCAACAGACCAAATCTGTCGTTAGTTTTACCTATAACTTCTTTTTTTTCCTGCACGAAAAGCTAGGAATATGTTAAACTATAAAACAATTATTATACAAATTGATATTTGAAAAGCCAACAATATATTATAGTAAACTGTAAAACCATTATTATGACATGTGATAATTCCGACCAGGTATAAGATATACACTGATCATTGAAGGCTTTTCGTCCTTTTTAATTAAAGAATGATTACTATCCTAACTGTATGGGGTCGAATTTGACTGATCACATCTCTAAGCAAGCACGACCGACCGTACATACGCGAGTCCGGTTAAAAGGACGACTTGTGGATAATACGGAGGACGACCTCATGACCACGTCGGCCCTTCTGCAGCGTGTACTTTATTTTTGTCTTTTAAATATTTAAATAAGGACTCTTCGCTATATAAAAGGGGGTGTGAGCTGTGTAAAGGGGGAGGATTATTCATTATTGATAATACAAGATCTCTCTAACATTGTCTCTCTCTCTCTTTCTCTTCTCTCTAAAACTGCATCTCTCGTCTCTCGAAGATCGTCATCCTCTCCCTTTCCCCCAAATTTATATTATCGCTGCTCAGATCAATTACAAAGATCATCCTAGGGTCTATTATCTTCGATTACGATTTACCCCTTCATCTATATTGATTGATTAGCTCGAAAAGTATTCAATAACTTTTGAGTCAAACAATTTGGCGCCGTCTGTGGGGATTTCGATAGTCGAAATCATAGTTCACATCTAGGATATCAAGAACAACAATCACTATCCTTCAAACTCCGTAGAACTAACAAATGGCAGATAAAGAATCAAGGCTGAAGATGATAGCAGATGTCTCAACCAACCTCATAGGCCCCCTCAATGAGGCCGGCAGAGAAAATGTTGCGAACGTAACACCAAGTAGTGTTCCGGAGGAGGAGATTTCACCCTCTTCACTCGAAGATCTAACGATCTTGCATGAAAGAGGGGCTTCAACGTC